>NC_048568.1:38752500-38982500 GCF_013265735.2 Oncorhynchus mykiss
TGTGAGGAAACAGGCTGCTTTAGGGCTGTGAGGAAACAGGCTGCTTTAGGGACGTGAGGAAACAGGCTGCTTTAGGGCCGTGAGGAAACAGGCTGCTTTAGGGCCATGAGGAAACAGGCTGCTTTAGGGCCATGAGGAAACAGGCTGCTTTAGGACTGTGAGGAAACAGGCTGCTTTAGGGCTGTGAGGAAACAGGCTGCTTTAGGGCTGTGAGGAAACAGGCTGCTTTAGGGCTGTGAGGAAACAGGCTGCTTTAGGACCATGAGGAAACAGGCTGCTTTAGGGCTGTGAGGAAACAGGCTGCTTTAGGACCGTGAGGAAACAGGCTGCTTTAGGACTGTGAGGAAACAGGCTGCTTTAGGGCTGTGAGGAAACAGGCAGCTTTAGGACTGTGAGGAAGCAGGCTGCTTTAGGGCTGTGAGGAATCAGGCTGCTTTAGGACTGTGAGGAAACAGGCTGCTTTAGGACTGTGAGGAAACAGGCTGCTTTAGGGCTGTGAGGAAACAGGCTGCTTTAGGGACGTGAGGAAACAGGCTGCTTTAGGGCTGTGAGGAAACAGGCTGCTTTAGGACTGTGAGGAAACAGGCTGCTTTAGGACTGTGAGGAAACAGGCTGCTTTAGGGCTGTGAGGAAACAGGCTGCTTTAGGACTGTGAGGAAACAGGCTGCTTTAGGACTGTGAGGAAACAGGCTGCTTTAGGGCTGTGAGGAAACAGGCTGCTTTAGGACTGTGAGGAAACAGGCTGCTTTAGGGCTGTGAGGAAACAGGCTGCTTTAGGGCTGTGAGGAAACAGGCTGCTTTAGGACTGTGAGGAAACAGGCTGCTTTAGGACTGTGAGGAAACAGGCTGCTTTAGGGCTGTGAGGAAACAGGCTGCTTTAGGGCTGTGAGGAAACAGGCTGCTTTAGGGCTGTGAGGAAACAGGCTGCTTTAGGGCTGTGAGGAAGCAGGCTGCTTTAGGACTGTGAGGAAGTAGGCTGCTTAAGGGCTGTGATGAAACAGGCTGCTTTAGGGCCATGAGGAAACAGGCTGCTTTAGGGCTGTGAGGAAACAGGCTGCTTTAGGACTGTGAGGAAACAGGCTGCTTTAGGGCTGTGAGGAAACAGGCTGCTTTAGGGACGTGAGGAAACAGGCTGCTTTAGGGACGTGAGGGAACAGGCTGCTTTAGGGCTGTGAGGAAACAGGCTGCTTTAGGGACGTGAGGAAGCAGGCTGCTTTAGGACTGTGAGGAAACAGGCTGCTTTAGGACTGTGAGGAAACAGGCTGCTTTAGGGCTGTGAGGAAACAGGCTGCTTTAGGGCTGTGAGGAAACAGGCTGCTTTAGGGCTGTGAGGAAACAGGCTGCTTTAGGGCTGTGAGGAAACAGGCTGCTTTAGGGACGTGAGGAAACAGGCTGCTTTAGGGCCATGAGGAAACAGGCTGCTTTAGGGCCATGAGGAAACAGGCTGCTTTAGGGCTGTGAGGAAACAGGCTGCTTTAGGACCGTGAGGAAACAGGCTGCTTTAGGGCTGTGAGGAAACAGGCTGCTTTAGGGCTGTGAGGAAACAGGCTGCTTTAGGGCTGTGAGGAAACAGGCTGCTTTAGGGCTGTGAGTAAACAGGCTGCTTCAGGGACGTGAGGAAACAGGCTGCTTTAGGGCCATGAGGAAACAGGCTGCTTTAGGGCCATGAGGAAACAGGCTGCTTTAGAGCTGTGAGGAAACAGGCTGCTTTAGGACCGTGAGGAAACAGGCTGCTTTAGGGCTGTGAGGAAACAGGCTGCTTTAGGGCTGTGAGGAAACAGGCTGCTTTAGGACTGTGAGGAAACAGGCTGCTTTAGGACCATGAGGAAACAGGCTGCTTTAGGGCTGTGAGGAAACAGGCTGCTTTAGGACCGTGAGGAAACAGGCTGCTTTAGGACTGTGAGGAAACAGGCTGCTTTAGGGCTGTGAGGAAACAGGCAGCTTTAGGACTGTGAGGAAGCAGGCTGCTTTAGGGCTGTGAGGAATCAGGCTGCTTTAGGACTGTGAGGAAACAGGCTGCTTTAGGACTGTGAGGAAACAGGCTGCTTTAGGGCTGTGAGGAAACAGGCTGCTTTAGGGACGTGAGGAAACAGGCTGCTTTAGGGCTGTGAGGAAACAGGCTGCTTTAGGACTGTGAGGAAACAGGCTGCTTTAGGACTGTGAGGAAACAGGCTGCTTTAGGACTGTGAGGAAACAGGCTGCTTTAGGACTGTGAGGAAACAGGCTGCTTTAGGGCTGTGAGGAAACAGGCTGCTTTAGGACTGTGAGGAAACAGGCTGCTTTAGGACTGTGAGGAAACAGGCTGCTTTAGGGCTGTGAGGAAACAGGCTGCTTTAGGACTGTGAGGAAACAGGCTGCTTTAGGACTGTGAGGAAACAGGCTGCTTTAGGGCTGTGAGGAAACAGGCTGCTTTAGGGCTGTGAGGAAACAGGCTGCTTTAGGGCTGTGAGGAAACAGGCTGCTTTAGGGCTGTGAGGAAGCAGGCTGCTTTAGGGCTGTGAGGAAACAGGCTGCTTTAGGACTGTGAGGAAACAGGCTGCTTTAGGACCATGAGGAAACAGGCTGCTTTAGGGCTGTGAGGAAACAGGCTGCTTTAGGACTGTGAGGAAACAGGCTGCTTTAGGGCTGTGAGGAAACAGGCTGCTTTAGGGACGTGAGGAAACAGGCTGCTTTAGGGCTGTGAGGAAACAGGCTGCTTTAGGGACGTGAGGGAACAGGCTGCTTTAGGGCTGTGAGGAAACAGGATGCTTTAGGGACGTGAGGAAGCAGGCTGCTTTAGGACTGTGAGGAAACAGGCTGCTTTAGGACTGTGAGGAAACAGGCTGCTTTAGGGCTGTGAGGAAACAGGCTGCTTTAGGGCTGTGAGGAAACAGGCTGCTTTAGGGCTGTGAGGAAACAGGCTGCTTTAGGGCTGTGAGGAAACAGGCTGCTTTAGGGCTGTGAGGAAACAGGCTGCTTTAGGGACGTGAGGAAACAGGCTGCTTTAGGGCCATGAGGAAACAGGCTGCTTTAGGGCCATGAGGAAACAGGCTGCTTTAGGGCTGTGAGGAAACAGGCTGCTTTAGGACCGTGAGGAAACAGGCTGCTTTAGGGCTGTGAGGAAACAGGCTGCTTTAGGGCTGTGAGGAAACAGGCTGCTTTAGGACTGTGAGGAAACAGGCTGCTTTAGGACCATGAGGAAACAGGCTGCTTTAGGGCTGTAAGGAAACAGGCTGCTTTAGGACCGTGAGGAAACAGGCTGCTTTAGGACTGTGAGGAAACAGGCTGCTTTAGGGCTGTGAGGAAACAGGCTCCTTTAGGACTGTGAGGAAGCAGGCTGCTTTAGGGCTGTGAGGAAACAGGCTGCTTTAGGACTGTGAGGAAACAGGCTGCTTTAGGACTGTGAGGAAACAGGCTGCTTTAGGGCTGTGAGGAAACAGGCTGCTTTAGGGACGTGAGGAAACAGGCTGCTTTAGGACTGTGAGGAAACAGGCTGCTTTAGGGCTGTGAGGAAACAGGCTGCTTTAGGACTGTGAGGAAACAGGCTGCTTTAGGACTGTGAGGAAACAGGCTGCTTTAGGGCTGTGAGGAAACAGGCTGCTTTAGGACTGTGAGGAAACAGGCTGCTTTAGGACTGTGAGGAAACAGGCTGCTTTAGGGCTGTGAGGAAACAGGCTGCTTTAGGGACGTGAGGAAGCAGGCTGCTTTAGGGCTGTGAGGAAACAGGCTGCTTTAGGGACGTGAGGGAACAGGCTGCTTTAGGGCTGTGAGGAAACAGGCTGCTTTAGGGACGTGAGGAAGCAGGCTGCTTTAGGGCTGTGAGGAAACAGGCTGCTTTAGGGACGTGAGGAAACAGGCTGCTTTAGGGACGTGAGGAAACAGGCTGCTTTAGGGCTGTGAGGAAACAGGCTGCTTTAGGGACATGAGGAAACAGGCTGCTTTAGGGCTGTGAGGAAACAGGCTGCTTTAGGGACGTGAGGAAGCAGGCTGCTTTAGGGCCGTGAGGAAACAGGCTGCTTTAGGGCTGTGAGGAAACAGGCTGCTTTAGGGCCGTGAGGAAACAGGCTGCTTTAGGACTGTGAGGAAACAGGCTGCTTTAGGGCTGTGAGGAAACAGGCTGCTTTAGGGCCGTCAGGAAACAGGCTGCTTTAGGACTGTGAGGAAACAGGCTGCTTTAGGACTGTGAGGAAACAGGCTGCTTTAGGGACGTGAGGAAACAGGTTGCTTTAGGGCCGTGAGGAGGCAGGCTGCTTTAGGGCCGTGAGGAAACAGGCTGCTTTAGGGCCATGAGGAAGCAGGCCACTTTAGGGCCGTGGTGACTTCAGCAGACTGCAGCAGTGTTTTCTCAGGACAGTTTCTCAGCTCAGTTTAATAACTGGAAATCCTTCTCCACTGCTCTAGAGTTAATGGTGCTGGGGGGGTTGGGGATTTGGCCACCACACCAAATCCCTTCCTAATCAAGAAGTATGCAGTGCAGACACATGAGCAGTAGGCCATAATAAACCAAGCAATTGCTGAAGAAATGTGATCATATAACATGTAGTCCACTTTCCCCCCCCCCCCCCAATACACCAAGCAATATGGCTGTGGGGGTACTGTATGATCAAATAACGTTCAATCAATTCAACAGCAGAATTATTCAAGGCATGGGAAAGACATTCATTTTTGTTATGTGCAATTGGTAAACAGCTGGAGGAAGGAAAGAAGGGGAAGAAGGATGATGATGAGGAGGAGGATGATGATGATGGTGAAGAGGATGAGGAGGAGGAGGAGGGTGTTGGTGATGATGATGAGGAGGAGGAGGAGGAGGAGGAGGAGGGTGTTGGTGATGATGATGAGGAGGAGGAGGAGGAGGAGGAGGAGGAGGATGATGATGGTGGTGAAGAGGAGGAGGAGGAGGAGGAGGGTGTTGGTGATGATGAGGAGGAGGAGGAGGGTGTTGGTGATGATGATGAGGAGGATGATGATGATGATGATGATGGTGGTGAAGAGGATGAGGAGGAGGAGGAGGGTGTTGGTGATGATGATGAGGAGGAGGAGGAGGATGATGATGGTGGTGAAGAGGATGAGGAGGAGGATGATGATGGTGGTGAAGAGGATGAGGAGGAGGAGGAGGGTGTTGGTGATGATGATGATGGTGATGACAATGAAAATATAATAGATGCAATTAAGCAAATGATACAATCCAAAGCGACTTAAAATCATGCATGCTTAGATGTTTACATATGGGTGACCCCATTGGGAATCGAACCCACGACCTGTGGGGCTGCAAGTGCCAACGACGTCTATGATGACACAAAGGATAACCACATTGACGACAACGGCTGCGTAGAAAATAAAATCCGCCAAACTCTTTTTAACAAACAGGTACTTTGTTCTCTTGGTTCTCTGTTTTCAGAGCTGGTCATGTGCTTCTTCTTCTCAGTCTAAGTCTTCCTCCGTGACTCCAAAGAGGATTAGCTACACCTGTTTTTTCTTCAGTTTTCTGGCAGGTGTAGAGGTGTGGAAACTTGGTCCCAGTTCCACTATTACAGTTGCAGTCGTATTTCTCCATGTCACACATACTAACGGTGAACCAAATGAAGAAATATTGATCTGTCTTCAATTCAAAACATTACGTTGCTGTTAAATTAATAACTCTAGAACCGAGAATACCAGGGTTAAAACACACGTCTTAAGTAAAAGTCTGAAGAGGTCAATTCCTTTTTCCTAGGAATGTACATTAAGACTTCTTACGTATGCAGTAAGCTTCAGAGTAGTCGCACACTCGGTCTAGACTAAATACCGCTGCTTTTGAAACTTATACGGAGGTCATTTAGCACACAGAAACACCCCCCCCCCCAAAACATTTTACGTGAAATATGAGTAACATTTTTTTTAAATATGAGTAATAATTTTTTAAAAGCTGAAATCCCATTGAGGTGCAACATATCGTAACAGGCTTGCTATTCAAAGCCCACATTGCCTCTCCACTTGGAAGCTGGAGAAAATCTCGGAATCTCAGAATCTCTAAATCTTGGAATCTTTTCTCTATCGGAGAAGAGAAGCAATAATTGAATTCAATGAAGCAGCAGGGGTCTGAACTCCTGCACCCCACACAGGGGGTCTGAACTCCTGCACCCCACACAGGGGGTCTGAGCTACTGCACCTCACACAGGGGGTCTGAACTCCTGCACCCCACACAAGGGGGTTGAACTCCTGCACCCCACGCAAGGGGGCTGAACTCCTGCACCCCACCAACCCACAGGATAAAAATAGGCTTATTACCTTCATGCTCCATCAACTATTAGTAATGTATCAAACCATTAAACAAGGCTTACGAGGTTATAACATGTTCTGATGGTTATAACATGTTCTGATGGTTAACATGTTCTGGTGGTTAACATGTTCTGGTGGTTATAACATGTTCTGGTGGTTAACATGTTCTGGTGGTTATAACATGTTCTGATGGTTATAACATGTTCTGGTGGTTATAACATGTTCTGATGGTTATAACATGTTCTGGTGGTTATAACATGTTCTGGTGGTTATAACATGTTCTGGTGGTTATAACATGTTCTGGTGGTTATAACATGTTCTAGTGGTTATAACATGTTCTGGTGGTTATAACATGTTCTGGTGGTTATAACATGTTCTAGTGGTTATAACATGTTCTGGTGGTTATAACATGTTCTGGTGGTTATAACATGTTTTGGTGGTTAAGGTATGTCTGACCCTCAGGTATAAACTGGTTGAGTGATATCTGGCTGACCCTCAGGTGAAAGCTGATAAGGCAATGTCTATCTCTGCCATTCTGTACTGAAGAGAAACATACAGAGGTACAGACACACACATCGTGATCTTGTTGTCTGGTGGTATTGAACATGCTGTGTTGTGGTTAATGTGGTGTTGTAGGGATGTTATATGATGTACTGTTTCATCTTTAGCTCATTCAGTACAAACATAGTTCACTGTTTAATCTCTTGTGTTCTATGTAATGTGGGTGGTTTGGTGTGTTGGGACCTCGGGAAGAGTAGCTACTGCCTTGACAGTAGGGATCCCTAGCAAATACAATGACTATCTGAAGCACTTATAGGATTTGATTCCCTGGAAGGACAAAACTTCTTAACACTGGTAACGTAAAATTCACCCCCCGGTGTGGTGCTGTAGTCATTATCTGTGGTCCACTGCATAATGTTGACGGCAGCCGAGGCGAGGGTGTACTTATAGATTGAACCTCTCCAAAGGAGATAGCAGAGAGCATAGTGCATTGTGGGGAAAACCAATGAGGGACGGAGGTGGGGTCACGGGCTTAACAAACATGTGAAGACGTGCTGGGTTGGTGTGTATACCTTCTCTCTGAAGTTAATTGAAAGAAAACGTTACGTCACTACAGAGCTTTCTATGACTTTCGCGTTTTTGATATCAGGGGAACAGGGAAGATACAGTGGTGGAAAAAAAGTACCCAATTGTCATACTTGACTCAAACCAAAGCTGCCTTAACAGGAAATGGCTCAAGTAAAAGTGAGTCACGCAGTAAAATACTACTACAGCAAAAGTCTAAAAGTATTTGTTTTTAAATATACTTTCTGTATCAAAAGTAAGTGTACTTGCTCAAATATACTTTTAAGTATCGAAAGTAAACGTAAAAGTATAAATTCCTTATATTAAGCAAACCAGACGGCACAATTTTATTTTTTATTTTATTTTTAATTTATGGATAACCAGGGGCACATACCAAAACTCATACATCATTTACAAACTTAGTGTAATGTAACGAATTATTTTGGCTGTCAGGGAAAATGTAGAGAGTAAAAAAGTACATTTATTTTCTTTAGGAATGTAGTGAAGTAAAAGTAGTCAACAAATATAAATAGTAAAGTACAAACCCCCCCCCCCCCCCCCAAAAAAAAATGACTTAATTAGTACTTTAAAGTGTTTTTACTTAAATACTTTACACCTCTGGATACAATGGGTGGTTTTCATTGATGACGTAGATTACTTGGTGCTGTAACGAAAACATTACAGCCAAAACATGACTATCATTTTCTTATTTTGACATACTTGACAGCATATACACCGAGTGGAGAAAACATTAACAACACCTGCTCTTTTCATGACGTAAACCACAATTCCATCCACAGATGTTATGTGAGGAACGTCATACAGTATACAACAAAATTAATGACAGAATATATACACTGAGTGTAGAAAACATTAGCAACACCTGCTCAGCTGTCCCCAGTCCACCTGGCCGTGCTGCTGCTCCAATTTCAACTGTTCTGCCTTGTTATTATTGGACCATGCTGGTCATTTATGAACATTTGAACATCTTGGCCATGTTCTGTTATAATCTCCACCCGGCACAGCCAGAAGAGGACTGGCCACGCCACATAGCCTGGTTCCTCTCTAGGTTTCTTCCTAGGTTTTGGCCTTTCTAGGGAGTTTTTCCTAGCCACCGTGCTTCTACACCTGCATTGCTTGCTGTTTGGGGTTTTAGGCTGGGTTTCTGTACAGCACTTTGAGATATCAGCTGATGTACGAAGGGCTATATAAATAAATTTGATTTGATTTTCATGACGTAAACCACAATTCCATCCACAGATGTTATGTGAGGAACGTCATACAGTATATAACAAAACTAATGACAGAATATATAAACTGAGTGTAGAAAACATTAGCAACACCTGCTCTTTTCATGACGTAAACCCCAATTCCATCCACAGATGTTATGTGAGGTACGTCATACAGTATATAACAAAACTAATGACAGCCGTAATGGAAACAGGAAGTTTGCGGACCGTTTTCATGAACGCCAATAGATAATTTATTCCGTACAAAATGGTGAGATCTTTTTTGTGTTAGTAAAATTAATTATGTGATAAATGGTGGTAAAAAATATTGATGTAAATTAATACGATGAATATAATATATTAGAGATATTTGCCTGATACATGAAAACTTAAGCGAAAAAGTGCATTTTTGTATGAGAAAAAAAAAGTCAATTTGGTGGAAACACATCACTGGTGGAAAATGTGCATGTTTTATTTATGAGTATTCACATGTTTTATTTATGAGTATTCACATGTCTTCTTTATGAGTTTTCACATGTCTTCTTTATGAGTATTCACATGTTTTATTTATGAGTATTCACATGTCTTCTTTATGAGTATTCACATGTTTTATTTATGAGTATTCACATGTCTTCTTTATGAGTATTCACATGTTTTATTTATGAGTATTCACATGTCTTCTTTATGAGTATTCACATGTTTTATTTATGAGTATTCACATGTCTTCTTTATGAGTATTCACATGTTTTATTTATGAGTATTCACATGTCTTCTTTATGAGTATTCACATGTCTTCTTTATGAGTATTCACATGTTTTATTTATGAGTATTCACATGTCTTCTTTATGAGTATTCACATGTTTTATTTATGAGTATTCACATGTCTTCTTTATGAGTATTCACATGTTTTATTTATGAGTATTCACATGTTTTCTTTATGAGTTTTCACATGTCTTCTTTATGAGTATTCACATGTCTTCTTTATGAGTTTTCACATGTCTTCTTTATGAGTATTCACATGTTTTATTTATGAGTATTCACATGTCTTCTTTATGAGTATTCACATGTCTTCTTTATGAGTATTCACATGTCTTCTTTATGAGTATTCACATGAAAATATGTCACCAATTGGATGGAAACCTAGCTAGTGACTGACCAGGTGAATCCAGGTGAAAGCTGTGATCCCTTATGGATGTCACCTGTTAAATCCACTTCAGTCAGTGCAGATGAAAGGGGAGGAGACAGGGTTAAAGAAGGATTGTTAAGCCTTGAGACAATTGAGACATGGATTGTGTATGTGTGCCATTCAGAGGGTGAATGGGCAAGACAAAATGTTTAAGTGCCTTTGTACTGGGTATGGTAGTAGGTGCCAGGGCGCACCGGTTTGAATGTGTCAAGAACAGCAACGCTGCTGAGTATTTCAGGCTCAACGGTGTCCTGTGTGTATCAAGAATGGTTCACCACCCAAAGAACATCCAGCAAAATTGATACAACTGTGGGAAGCATTGGAGTCAACATGGGGCCAGCATCCCTGTGGAACGCTTTCCACACCTTGTAGAGTCCCATGTCCCGATGAATTGAGGCTGTTCTGAGGTCGAAAAGGGATGCAACTCAATATTAGGAAGTTGTTCCTAATGTTTTGTACACTCAGTGTAAACCTGTCCGTGACCATCATCAGGAAAAAAAATAACAATTGAAACGAAAAAAAAACGACAAACTACATCAGTTAGACACGATCTTTGTAAACCTTGTGGTTTGAACGTTTGAATAAAATATCTTTATATAAGGGTTATAAATGAAATCTGACATTATCTACTAAGCAAAAGACTTTCATTAGGCCTATATTAATTTCAAATTTATCAGAGGTTCATTATTAATTATAAACCGGGTGGTTCGAGCCCTAAATGCTGATAGGCTCAAAGTCGTGGTATATCACTGTATACCACAGGTATGACAAAACATTTATTTTTACTGCTCTAATTACATTGGTAACCAGTTTATAATAGCAATAAGGCACCTCGGGGGTTTGTGGTATATGGCCAATATAACACGGCTAAGGGCTGTATCCAGGCACGCCGCATTGCATCGTGAATAAGAACAGCCTTTAGCCGTGGTATATTGGCCGCATATCGCAAAACCTCGTGCCTTATTGCTCAATTATACCATTCAGTGTGTCGTAAATGGAGCAGTCTGGGCATTGATCTGCAGCGTCTCTGTAGAGTCAATAGGATTGATCCATTGAGGTTTTTTTGTAGGAGAACTAATCACACAGAACCCTTTCTCCCTCAATTAGTCACATCAGACTCTCTTCAGGGGTTGTGTCCTAAATGGTACCCTATTCCCTTTATAGTGCACTACTTTTAACCAGGGCCCTATGGCACCCTATTCCCTTTATAGTGCACTACTTTTAACCAGGGCCCATAGTGCTCTGGTAAAAAGTAGTGCACAATATAGGACATAAGCTGACATTTTGGACTGACCATCTACAACCGAAGGCCCTTTTTAGATGAGTGTTTCTCAATCTGTTTTTAACAGGGTCTGTATTCCAGTCTGTTTTTGCTAAAAATGCCAACAAGTCCTTGTCACTCATTGTTTTGAGAGATGGTGTTGATATCTGAGACCAGGCTAGGACTGGCAAACTATGTTTTAATCCTCCTGGGGTGCTGCTTCCATCAAAACTAGCACTCGAACATCTCAGGGTACCTGGGGTGCTGCTTCCATCAAAACTAGCACTCGAACATCTCAGGGTACCTGGGGTGCTGCTTCCATCAAAACTAGCACTCGAACATCTCAGGGTACCTGGGGTGCTGCTTACATCAAAACTAGCACAAAAACATCTCAGGGTACCTGGGGTGCTGCTTCCATCAAAACTAGCACTCGAACATCTCAGGGTACCTGGGGTGCTGCTTCCATCAAAACTAGCACTCTAACATCTCAGGGTACCTGGGGTGCTGCTTCCATCAAAACTAGCACTCTAACATCTCAGGGTACCTGGGGTGCGTCTTCCATCAGAACTAGCACTCGAACATCTCAGGGTACCTGGGGTGCCACTTTCATCAAAACTAGCACTCGAACATCTCAGGGTACCTGGGGTGCTGCTTCCATCAAAACTAGCACTCTAACATCTCAGGGTACCTGGGGTGCTGCTTCCATCAAAACTAGCACTCGAACATCTCAGGGTACCTGGGGTGCCACTTTCATCAAAACTAGCACTCGAACATCTCAGGGTACCTGGGGTGCTGCTTCCATCAAAACTAGCACTCTAACATCTCAGGGTACCTGGGGTGCTGCTTCCATCAAAACTAGCACTCGAACATCTCAGGGTACCATAAAGCAGTATCCCACGGACCAGGCCCGGTCCAGGAATCTGAGGTTGAGTAACACTGTTTTAGAAGAGTTTTATAATAGAATATAAACAGAACATGAGGATCATATAAACTCAGTTAATCCAAAGTTATTTTATACTATATATTTGCAAACTGTACAATTGCACTTATCATGTCATTAATTTCATTGAATGTTTCAGTCACTGTCTGTACTACAAAGGATTGGCGTTGGAAAGGAATGGTTTTCAATAGATCTGAAGAGACATGTTCTACCATAGAAAATAAACTCAAAATAATATGGAATAAAAAATGAAGCCCACATAGGGACAGCTACAGCTCAAGGCTTGATAGATTTCTCAAAATGAAATATTGCTGGTTCCTTTTGATGAAAAACAACAAGAGAAAATAACATCGCTATGGAGACAAGTGAAAGGTTTGATACAGAAACTCATTCATTATTTAAGACTTGATGATGACAGTTTAATCACGTTAGAAGATGTTTATGTTTATGGAAAAATGTCAATGTCTCACCCAGAATCTAAGATTCATCCAGTGTTCGTGTGACTCAATTCTCCATGTCAATCACAATGTAAATGTGGCATTGCAGGAATCGAATGCATGTACTGTATGTTCAATACATCATTGCCAAACTCATCAAAATCAACTAGATTAAATTGGTTGTGCTAATTAGAAATCAGTTGAAAAGGTTTTATCTGCTCTGCTAGCAGTACCAGTAGAAATCAGTTGAAAAGGTTTTATCTGCTCTGCTAGCAGTACCAGTAGAAATCAGTTGAAAAGGTTTTATCTGCTCTGCTAGCAGTACCAGTAGAAATCAGTTGAAAAGGTTTTATCTGCTCTGCTAGCAGTACCAGTAGAAATCAGTTGAAAAGGTTTTATCTGCTCTGCTAGCAGTACCAGTAGAAATCAGTTGAAAAGGTTTTATCTGCTCTGCTAGCAGTACCAGTAGAAATCAGTTGAAAAGGTTTTATCTGCTCTGTTAGCAGTACCAGTACAAATCAAGTGAAAATATTTATTGGAAAGATAGAACAAGAAAAAAAGAGAGAACATCGAAACCAGGGTAAAAATCCATGTCTTCAGAAAAACGTGACTTTGGTCTTTAGACTTGGGCTATTTGGTGTTCCAGTGGGGACTTTCTAAAATCTCACCAGTCATTGACATAAAATGTATACATTACACGACAGGGAGAATCATCTGAGACAGACTCATCTAGCTCTAGAGTTGTATATCCCTGCTTTCTCTTACAGGTGGTTGGTTAGGTGGTTGGTCAGGTGGTTGGTCAGGTGGTTGGTCAGGTGACTGGTCAGGTGACTGGTCAGGTGGTTGGTCAGGTGGTTGGTCAGGTGGTTGGTCCGGTGACTGGTCAGGTGGTTGGTCAGGTGGTTGGTCAGGTGACTGGTCAGGTGGTTGGTCAGGTGACTGGTCAGGTGACTGGTCAGGTGGTTGGTCAGGTGACTGGTCAGGTGGTTGGTCAGGTGGTTGGTCAGGTGACTGGTCAGGTGGTTGGTCAGGTGACTGGTCAGGTGGTTGGTCAGGTGGTGGTCAGGTGGTTGGTCAGATTTCCTCCATTGACTTTGTATCCAGTCATTGACATAAAATGTATCAAAGAACTTGATAGAAAAAGGAAAAGGTGTATTGCTGTTCTCATTACGCTCCGTCAGTGGAATACTCCTCTGGCTGACCTCCAGCCATAGCTGTCATCAGGGATCATAGGTTCAAAGGTCAACGGACAGGGTAGTTTAAGGGTCGACAACGGGAAAGTTGCTGACCTTGTTGTTCCTGCTGATTCGTCGTTCTGGCCGTGGGCGTGGCTGTTTGGTCTGGATCAGTTCCTCTGGGGTGTTCCCCAGCGGTGGGAGGAGCCTCTTTTTACTGTTCCTGGTCTCCGGCAGCCACTGGGGCGGCAGCTCGAATGGACCGAACCCAAACTGGGTGGCGTTGTCAGGCTCTGTGGGGGTCGCTGGCGCCACCTGTGATGAGGAGGTGTAAGAGCAGGCGTGGACAGGGGCAGGGGAGACTTTGGGCAATATGAGAGGAGGTTCTTTAGTCACTAGGACACTCTCTCTGATTGGTTGGGTCTCTTTCTGTAGAACCATCTTCCCTTTGTGTCCCCCTAGTCTACCCCCGCCAAGGTGGTTCTCTTTGGGTTGCAAACAACCCCCACCACCTCCTGACCCTAACGAAGGTATCTCATTCTCTACCTCCTCCTCGTCCTCTTCATCGGTCGGCCTAAAGATCTGCTGCTGTCCGATATTAAACATCTCCAGGAGCTGGCTCCCGGCCTGAGCCGACCCCTCCAGCCCTCCCTCGCCCCCTAGCCCCAGGGCCCCAGTGCTGACTACGTTACGCCGGCTGTAGCGTCTGTGGACCCGGGCTAAAACATCCAAAAGGCACTGCCTGGCCGTGCGGTTCACCGTCAGAAACAGCAGAGGGTTGGTGAGGAGAGACACCTTTGGCAGCCAGATGGCTGTGAGGTAGAGAGAAGGAGACAATTCCTCACCGTCCCCGAGAAGAGTGCGGTATACCACCAACGCCCCATAGGGGGCGCTACAGGCCGAGAAGGCTAAAACGACAGCTAGTAATGTAGCGTGTAGCTCAGCCTCGCGCTGCGACACGTACGGAATAGAGATGGAGTTCTGAGGGGTTCTCAACGCTGCAATAATCACCTTCTTCTTCTGGCTGGCGCTAAGGGCTCGGCGAATCAGAACCATGAACAGGAAGACAACCGCCAGGGGGAGGATCACCTAAAAATAAAATGCAATTAAAAACACAACAACTGTTGTACTGTTGTCTTTCCTGCACCAACACTCTTAGAAAAAAATTTGGTTCTAAAAAGGGTTCTTCGGTTGTCCCCATAGGATAACCATTTTTGGTTCCAGGTAGAACCATAGAGGGTTCTGGAACAAAAAAAAGAGTTATTCAAACAGTTCTCATATGGGAACAGCCAAAGAATCCTTAAATGTTCGCGAGAACATATTTTTTTTCTAAGAGGGTAGCACTCATACTTCTATTTTGTTACTAAACACTGGCGAGCCGAAAAACTGTGTTTTTTTTATTACTTGCAATGATTGTAATTCACTGGCTGGATAAAAACCGACTGATAAATGATCACAATGTAAATGTAACCACCGTGGTTACGTTGTAGATCACCACGTAGACCATGTGACCCAAGGAGCGTGCGCGGGCGTCGGAGCATGACAAGGTAGCGTACACGTCGGTAACGTTGGTGACGGCGAACACGGGCACGCTGGCGATGGTGGCGTGGATCCAGATGTAGATAACCAGGTCACGTGACTTGGCGTCTGAGATCTTCCTCTCCAGAGGGTAGAGGACAGAGTAGTACCTAAGAGAGAAGAAGAAGAGGAGACAGCATTACACACTGTCCTAAGGGTAGAGGACAGAGTAGTACCTAAGAGAGAAGAAGAAGAGGAGACAGCATTACACACTGTCCTGAGGGTAGAGGACAGAGTAGTACCTAAGAGAGAAGAAGAAGAGGAGACAGCATTACACACTGTCCTAAGGGTAGAGGACAGAGTAGTACCTAAGAGAGAAGAAGAAGAGGAGACAGCATTACACACTGTCCTGAGGGTAGAGGACAGAGTAGTACCTAGAGAGAAGAAGAAGAGGAGACTGCATTACACACTGTCCTGAGGGTAGAGGACAGAGTAGTACCTAGAGAGAAGAAGAAGAGGAGACAACATTACACACTGTCCTGAGGGTAGAGGACAGAGTAGTACCTAAGAGAGAAGAAGAAGAGGAGACAGCATTACACACTGTCCTGAGGGTAGAGGACAGAGTAGTACCTAAGAGAGAAGAAGAAGAGGAGACAGCATTACACACTGTCCTGAGGGTAGAGGACAGAGTAGTACCTAAGAGAGAAGAAGAAGAGGAGACAGCATTACACACTGTCCTGAGGGTAGAGGACAGAGTAGTACCTAAGAGAGAAGAAGAAGAGGAGACAACATTACACACTGTCCTGAGGGTAGAGGACAGAGTAGTACCTAAGAGAGAAGAAGAAGAGGAGACAGCATTACACACTGTCCTGAGGGTAGAGGACAGAGTAGTACCTAGAGAGAAGAAGAAGAGGAGACAGCATTACACACTGTCCTGAGGGTAGAGGACAGAGTAGTACCTAGAGAGAAGAAGAAGAGGAGACAACATTACACACTGTCCTGAGGGTAAATATATATATACACACAGTACCAGTCAAATGTTTGGACACGCCTACTCATTCAAGGGTTTTTTCTTTATTTTTACTATTTTCTACATTGTAGAATGATAGTGAAGACGTCAAAACTATTAAATAATACATATGGAATCATGTAGTAACCAAAAAAGTGCTAAACAAAACATTGTATATTTGAGGTTCTTCAAAGTAGCCACCCTTTGCCTTGATGACAGCTTTGCACACTCTTGGCATTCTCTCAATCAGCTCCATGAGGAATGCTTTTCCAACAGTCTTGAAGGAGTTCACACATATATGCTGGACACTTGTTGGCTGCTTTTCCTTCACTCTGCAGTCCAACTTATCCCAAACCATCTCAGTTGGGTTGAGGTTGGGTGATTGTGGAGACCAGGTCATACCCCCAGGACAGTAGTATCTACCATTAGACATAGACAGGACAGTAGTATCTACCATTAGATGTAGGCAGGACAGTAGTATCTACCATTAGATATAGACAGGACAGTAGTATCTACCATTAGATATAGACAGGACAGTAGTATCTACCATTAGATGTAGACTTGACAGTAGTATCTACCATTAGATATAGACAGGACAGTAGTATCTACCATTAGATGTAGACAGGACAGTAGTATCTACCATTAGATGTAGACAGGACAGTAGTATCTACCATTAGATGTAGACAGGACAGTAGTATCTACCATTAGATGTAGACAGTACAGTAGTATCTACCATTAGATGTAGACTTGACAGTAGTATCTACCATTAGATGTAGACAGGACAGTAGTATCTACCATTAGATATAGACAGGACAGTAGTATCTACCATTAGATGTAGACTTGACAGTAGTATCTACCATTAGATGTAGACTTGACAGTAGTATCTACCATTAGATGTAGACAGGACAGTAGTATCTACCATTAGATGTAGACAGGACAGTAGTATCTACCATTAGATGTAGACAGTACAGTAGTATCTACCATTAGATGTAGACAGGACAGTAGTATCTACCATTAGATATAGACAGGACAGTAGTATCTACCATTAGATATAGACAGGACAGTAGTATCTACCATTAGATGTAGACTTGACAGTAGTATCTACCATTAGATGTAGACTTGACAGTAGTATCTACCATTAGATGTAGACAGGACAGTAGTATCTACCATTAGATGTAGACAGGACAGTAGTATCTACCATTAGATGTAGACAGGACAGTAGTATCTACCATTAGATGTAGACTTGACAGTAGTATCTACCATTAGATGTAGACTTGACAGTAGTATCTACCATTAGATGTAGACTTGACAGTAGTATCTACCATTAGATGTAGACAGGACAGTAGTATCTACCATTAGATGTAGACAGGACAGTAGTATCTACCATTAGATGTAGACAGTACAGTAGTATCTACCATTAGATGTAGACAGGACAGTAGTATCTACCATTAGATATAGA
This sequence comes from Oncorhynchus mykiss, assembly GCF_013265735.2. Lineage (NCBI taxonomy): Eukaryota > Metazoa > Chordata > Actinopteri > Salmoniformes > Salmonidae > Oncorhynchus > Oncorhynchus mykiss. The sequence goes on from NC_048568.1 coordinate 38,770,017, forward strand.
CAGGACAGTAGTATCTACCATTAGATATAGACAGGACAGTAGTATCTACCATTAGATGTAGACTTGACAGTAGTATCTACCATTAGATGTAGACTTGACAGTAGTATCTACCATTAGATGTAGACAGGACAGTAGTATCTACCATTAGATGTAGACAGGACAGTAGTATCTACCATTAGATGTAGACAGGACAGTAGTATCTACCATTAGATGTAGACAGGAGAGTAGTATCTACCATTAGATGTAGACAGGACAGTAGTATCTACCATTAGATATAGACAGGACAGTAGTATCTACCATTAGATGTAGACAGGATAGTAGTATCTACCATTAGATGTAGACAGGACAGTAGTATCTACCATTAGATGTAGACAGGACAGTAGTATCTACCATTAGATATAGACAGGACAGTAGTATCTACCATTAGATGTAGACAGGACAGTAGTATCTACCATTAGATGTAGACAGGACAGTAGTATCTACCATTAGATATAGACAGGACAGTAGTATCTACCATTAGATGTAGACAGGACAGTATCATTTACAAAGGCTGCAGTCTGAGCACTAGGAGCAGGAATCTCTCATTAGAGCAGACAGCAGGCATTGACGAGGATTCTCTTGGAAACATCACAGAAGAGAATAAAAGGTAAGACGTGTGTTCTTGTGATTGTTAATTTCCTGTGAGTTTGATGTAAACAGTATGAACACTAAGGAAAGCCTTCTTAGAGGATGTAGATGGAAGACTCTCTGGAGTGGAGACCGAAGGGTCCTTCAATGAGGCTAGATAAATACTCTATAGTTGCACGCATGACTGTAAGTCCCTTTGAATAAAAATGTCTGCTTAATATGATATATTACTTTGCTTGGCCTGCACCTTCTATCTAGACTAACCTTGCTGTACCTACTGTGCCTAGGTCAATGTGAAGAGGACGAGGAAGATCTTAACTGAGGTGTGAAGCGTCTTAACTGAGGTGTGAAGAGTCTTAACTGAGGTGTGAAGAGTCTTAACTGAGGTGTGAAGTGTCTTAACTGAGGTGTGAATAGTCTTGACTGAGGTGTGAAGAGTCTTAACTGAAGTGTGAATGAAGGTGTGAAGAGTCTTAACTGAGTTGTGAAGAGTCTTAACTGAGGTGTGAAGAGTCTTAACTGAGGTGTGAAGAGTCTTAACTGAGGTGTGAAGAGTCTTAACTGAGGTGTGAATGAAGGTGTGAAGAGTCGTAACTGAGTTGTGAAGAGTCTTAACTGAGGTGTGAAGAGTCTTAACTGAGGTGTGAAGAGTCTTAATTGAAGTGTGAAGGGTCTTAACTGAGGTGTGAATAGTCTTGACTGAAGTGTGAATGAAGGTGTGAAGAGTCTTAACTGAGGTGTGAATAGTCTTGACTGAGGTGTGAAGAGTCTTAACTGAGGTGTGAAGAGTCTTAACTGAGGTGTGAAGAGTCTTAACTGAGGTGTGAAAAGTCTTAACTGAGGTGTGAAAAGTCTTAACTGAGGTGTGAATAGTCTTGACTGAAGTGTGAAGAGTCTTAACTGAAGTGTGAATGAAGGTGTGAAGAGTCTTAACTGAGTTGTGAAGAGTCTTAACTGAGGTGTGAAGAGTCTTAATTGAAGTGTGAAGAGTCTTAACTGAGGTGTGAATAGTCTTGACTGAGGTGTGAAGAGTCTTAACTGAAGTGTGAATGAAGGTGTGAAGAGTCTTAACTGAGGTGTGAATAGTCTTGACTGAGGTGTGAATGGTCTTGACTGAGGTGTGAAGAGTCTTAATTGAGGTGTGAATAGTCTTGACTGAGGTGTGAAGAGTCTTAACTGAAGTGTGAATGAAGGTGTGAAGCGTCTTAACTGAGGTGTGAATAGTCTTGACTGAGGTGTGAAGAGTCTTAACTGAAGTGTGCATGAAGGTGTGAAGAGTCTTAACTGAGTTGTGAAGAGTCTTAACTGAGGTGTGAAGGGTCTTAACTGAGGTGTGAAGAGTCTTAATTGAAGTGTGAAGAGTCTTAACTGAAGTGTGAATGAAGGTGTGAAGAGTCTTAACTGAGGTGTGAAGAGTCTTAACTGAGTTGTGAAGAGTCTTAACTGAGGTGTCAAGAGTCTTAACTGAGTTGTGAAGAGTCTTAACTGAGTTGTTGACTCTCCAACAAGGCAATGACCCGAAACATACCTCAAGATCCACACAGAAATGGTTCTGTGACAACAAAATCAATGTTCTGCCTTGGCTCAGTCGCCGGCACGCAATCCAATCGAATACCTGTGGGCTGAGTGGAAGAGGGCAGTTGATAAGCGCAAACCCAAGAATGTGAAGGATCTTGAAAGGATCTGCCTAGAGGAATGGTCCAAAATCCCTCCAAATGTGTTCCTTAACCTTGTCAAACATTTACAGGAAAGGACTCCATGCTGTTATCCTTGCCAGAGTTGGTTGCACTAAGTACTAAATGAGGAGTGCCAATAATTATGAAACCTTGATTTTGGTTAAATGTATTTTGTATTAAATAATTGTATGATTTTGGTTGGTTCCATTGGAACATTAATAAAGTACAGCATTTCTAACATGTTGGTATTTTGAGTTCATCTCTATAACTATATTGTTTATATTTGTTTAAGTATTGTTTGTGCATTGCCGGTCAGGGGTACCAGTCATTTTGGAGCCCACTGTATGATACCTGATGGTCAATGGGCCCCACGCTGGTTGGTAATTCAACCTGCTTACTACAAGTTTAGATAGTTGGCCGCTAGAATAACTTACCATTCTAAAAAAGGTTTTTGCTGACTGCGCTAATTGAGTGATTGTTGATGCACGACCACATTTAGAAATTGCACCTTGTGTATTCTATCGTTCTAACTGTCAACAGGAAGTCGAGACCCCGACTGAGGTCCATATTATTATTTTGTAAAAAAATAAAAAATAAATTGCCTACAAAACAGCGGGCAGCCAGTAGCCCATCCCTGCTATATGTAGTGGGCAGCCAGTGGGCAGCCAGTGGGCAGCCAGTGCCATCCCTGCTATATGTAGTGGGCAGCCAGTGGGAAGCCAGTCCCTGCTATCCCTGCTATATGTAGTGGGCAGCCAGTCCCTGCTATCCCTGCTATATGTAGTGGGCAGCCAGTCCCTGCTATCCCTGCTATATGTAGTGGGCAGCCAGTCGCTGCTATCCCTGCTATATGTAGTGGGCAGCCAGTCCCTGCTATCCCTGCTATATGTAGTGGGCAGCCAGTCCCTGCTATATGTAGTGGGCAGCCAGTCCCTGCTATATGTAGTGGGCAGCCAGTCGCTGCTATCCCTGCTATATGTAGTGGGCAGCCAGTCCCTGCTATCCCTGCTATATGTAGTGGGCAGCCAGTCCCTGCTATCCCTGCTATATGTAGTGGGCAGCAAGTCCCTGCTATCCCTGCTATATGTAGTGGGCAGCCAGTCGCTGCTATCCCTGCTATATGTAGTGGGCAGCCAGTCCCTGCTATATGTAGTGGGCAGCCAGTCCCTGCTATATGTAGTGGGCAGCCAGTCCCTGCTATCCCTGCTATATGTAGTGGGCAGCCAGTCCCTGCTATATGTAGTGGGCAGCCAGTCCCTGCTATATGTAGTGGGCAGCCAGTCCCTGCTATATGTAGTGGGCAGCCAGTCGCTGCTATCCCTGCTATATGTAGTGGGCAGCCAGTCCCTGCTATCCCTGCTATATGTAGTGGGCAGCCAGTCCCTGCTATATGTAGTGGGCAGCCAGTCCCTGCTATATGTAGTGGGCAGCCAGTCCCTGCTATATGTAGTGGGCAGCCAGTCCCTGCTATCCCTGCTATATGTAGTGGGCAGCCAGTCCCTGCTATCCCTGCTATATGTAGTGGGCAGCCAGTCCCTGCTATCCCTGCAATATGTAGTGGGCAGCCAGTCCCTGCTATATGTAGTGGGCAGCCAGTCCCTGCTATATGTAGTGGGCAGCCAGTCCCTGCTATATGTAGTGGGCAGCCAGTCCCTGCTATCCCTGCTATATGTAGTGGGCGGCCAGTCCCTGCTATATGTAGTGGGCAGCCAGTCCCTGCTATATGTAGTGGGCAGCCAGTCCCTGCTATATGTAGTGGGCAGCCAGTCCCTGCTATCCCTGCTATATGTAGTGGGCAGCCAGTCCCTGCTATATGTAGTGGGCAGCCAGTCCCTGCTATATGTAGTGGGCAGCCAGTCCCTGCTATCCCTGCTATATGTAGTGGGCAGCCAGTCCCTGCTATATGTAGTGGGCAGCCAGTCCCTGCTATATGTAGTGGGCAGCCAGTCCCTGCTATCCCTGCTATATGTAGTGGGCAGCCAGTCCCTGCTATCCCTGCTATATGTAGTGGGCAGCCAGTCCCTGCTATCCCTGCTATATGTAGTGGGCAGCCAGTCCCTGCTATCCCTGCTATATGTAGTGGGCAGCCAGTCCCTGCTATATGTAGTGGGCAGCCAGTCCCTGCTATATGTAGTGGGCAGCCAGTCCCTGCTATCCCTGCTATATGTAGTGGGCAGCCAGTCGCTGCTATCCCTGCTATATGTAGTGGGCAGCCAGTCCCTGCTATCCCTGCTATATGTAGTGGGCAGCCAGTCCCTGCTATATGTAGTGGGCAGCCAGTCCCTGCTATATGTAGTGGGCAGCCAGTCGCTGCTATCCCTGCTATATGTAGTGGGCAGCCAGTCCCTGCTATCCCTGCTATATGTAGTGGGCAGCCAGTCCCTGCTATCCCTGCTATATGTAGTGGGCAGCAAGTCCCTGCTATCCCTGCTATATGTAGTGGGCAGCCAGTCGCTGCTATCCCTGCTATATGTAGTGGGCAGCCAGTCCCTGCTATATGTAGTGGGCAGCCAGTCGCTGCTATATGTAGTGGGCAGCCAGTCCCTGCTATCCCTGCTATATGTAGTGGGCAGCCAGTCCCTGCTATATGTAGTGGGCAGCCAGTCCCTGCTATATGTAGTGGGCAGCCAGTCCCTGCTATATGTAGTGGGCAGCCAGTCGCTGCTATCCCTGCTATATGTAGTGGGCAGCCAGTCCCTGCTATCCCTGCTATATGTAGTGGGCAGCCAGTCCCTGCTATATGTAGTGGGCAGCCAGTCCCTGCTATATGTAGTGGGCAGCCAGTCCCTGCTATATGTAGTGGGCAGCCAGTCCCTGCTATATGTAGTGGGCAGCCAGTCCCTGCTATCCCTGCTATATGTAGTGGGCAGCCAGTCCCTGCTATATGTAGTGGGCAGCCAGTCCCTGCTATATGTAGTGGGCAGCCAGTCCCTGCTATATGTAGTGGGCAGCCAGTCCCTGCTATCCCTGCTATATGTAGTGGGCAGCCAGTCGCTGCTATCCCTGCTATATGTAGTGGGCAGCCAGTCCCTGCTATCCCTGCTATATGTAGTGGGCAGCCAGTCCCTGCTATATGTAGTGGGCAGCCAGTCCCTGCTATATGTAGTGGGCAGCCAGTCGCTGCTATCCCTGCTATATGTAGTGGGCAGCCAGTCCCTGCTATCCCTGCTATATGTAGTGGGCAGCCAGTCCCTGCTATCCCTGCTATATGTAGTGGGCAGCAAGTCCCTGCTATCCCTGCTATATGTAGTGGGCAGCCAGTCGCTGCTATCCCTGCTATATGTAGTGGGCAGCCAGTCCCTGCTATATGTAGTGGGCAGCCAGTCGCTGCTATATGTAGTGGGCAGCCAGTCCCTGCTATCCCTGCTATATGTAGTGGGCAGCCAGTCCCTGCTATATGTAGTGGGCAGCCAGTCCCTGCTATATGTAGTGGGCAGCCAGTCCCTGCTATATGTAGTGGGCAGCCAGTCGCTGCTATCCCTGCTATATGTAGTGGGCAGCCAGTCCCTGCTATCCCTGCTATATGTAGTGGGCAGCCAGTCCCTGCTATATGTAGTGGGCAGCCAGTCCCTGCTATATGTAGTGGGCAGCCAGTCCCTGCTATATGTAGTGGGCAGCCAGTCCCTGCTATATGTAGTGGGCAGCCAGTCCCTGCTATATGTAGTGGGCAGCCAGTCCCTGCTATCCCTGCTATATGTAGTGGGCAGCCAGTCCCTGCTATATGTAGTGGGCAGCCAGTCCCTGCTATATGTAGTGGGCAGCCAGTCCCTGCTATATGTAGTGGGCAGCCAGTCCCTGCTATCCCTGCTATATGTAGTGGGCAGCCAGTCCCTGCTATCCCTGCTATATGTAGTGGGCAGCCAGTCCCTGCTATCCCTGCTATATGTAGTGGGCAGCCAGTCCCTGCTATATGTAGTGGGCAGCCAGTCCCTGCTATATGTAGTGGGCAGCCAGTCCCTGCTATATGTAGTGGGCAGCCAGTCCCTGCTATCCCTGCTATATGTAGTGGGCAGCCAGTCCCTGCTATATGTAGTGGGCAGCCAGTCCCTGCTATATGTAGTGGGCAGCCAGTCCCTGCTATATGTAGTGGGCAGCCAGTCCCTGCTATATGTAGTGGGCAGCCAGTCCCTGCTATCCCTGCTATATGTAGTGGGCAGCCAGTCCCTGCTATATGTAGTGGGCAGCCAGTCCCTGCTATATGTAGTGGGCAGCCAGTCCCTGCTATCCCTGCTATATGTAGTGGGCAGCCAGTCCCTGCTATCCCTGCTATATGTAGTGGGCAGCCAGTCCCTGCTATCCCTGCTATATGTAGTGGGCAGCCAGTCCCTGCTATCCCTGCTATATGTAGTGGGCAGCCAGTCCCTGCTATATGTAGTGGGCAGCCAGTCCCTGCTATATGTAGTGGGCAGCCAGTCCCTGCTATATGTAGTGGGCAGCCAGTCCCTGCTATCCCTGCTATATGTAGTGGGCAGCCAGTCCCTGCTATATGTAGTGGGCAGCCAGTCCCTGCTATATGTAGTGGGCAGCCAGTTCCTGCTATATGTAGTGGGCAGCCAGTCGCTGCTATATGTAGTGGGCAGCCAGTCGCTGCTATATGTAGTGGGCAGCCAGTCCCTGCTATCCCTGCTATATGTAGTGGGCAGCCAGTCCCTGCTATCCCTGCTATATGTAGTGGGCAACCAGTCCCTGCTATATGTAGTGGGCAGCCAGTCCCTGCTATATGTAGTGGGCAGCCAGTCCCTGCTATATGTAGTGGGCAGCCAGTCGCTGCTATCCCTGCTATATGTAGTGGGCAGCCAGTCCCTGCTATATGTAGTGGGCAGCCAGTCGCTGCTATATGTAGTGGGCAGCCAGTCGCTGCTATATGTAGTGGGCAGCCAGTCCCTGCTATCCCTGCTATATGTAGTGGGCAGCCAGTCCCTGCTATATGTAGTGGGCAGCCAGTCCCTGCTATATGTAGTGGGCAACCAGTCCCTGCTATATGTAGTGGGCAGCCAGTCCCTGCTATATGTAGTGGGCAGCCAGTCGCTGCTATATGTAGTGGGCAGCCAGTCCCTGCTATCCCTGCTATATGTAGTGGGCAGCCAGTCCCTGCTATATGTAGTGGGCAGCCAGTCCCAGCTAAATATGTAGTGGGCAGCCAGTCCCTGCTATATGTAGTGGGCAGCCAGTCGCTGCTATCCCTGCTATATGTAGTGGGCAGCCAGTCCCTGCTATCCCTGCTATATGTAGTGGGCAGCCAGTCCCTGCTATCCCTGCTATATGTAGTGGGCAGCCAGTCCCTGCTATCCCTGCTATATGTAGTGGGCAGCCAGTCGCTGCTATCCCTGCTATATGTAGTGGGCAGCCAGTCCCTGCTATATGTAGTGGGCAGCCAGTCCCTGCTATATGTAGTGGGCAGCCAGTCGCTGCTATATGTAGTGGGCAGCCAGTCCCTGCTATCCCTGCTATATGTAGTGGGCAGCCAGTCCCTGCTATATGTAGTGGGCAGCCAGTCCCTGCTATATGTAGTGGGCAGCCAGTCCCTGCTATATGTAGTGGGCAGCCAGTCGCTGCTATCCCTGCTATATGTAGTGGGCAGCCAGTCCCTTCTATATGTAGTGGGCAGCCAGTCCCTGCTATATGTAGTGGGCAGCCAGTCCCTGCTATATGTAGTGGGCAGCCAGTCCCTGCTATATGTAGTGGGCAGCCAGTCCCTGCTATATGTAGTGGGCAGCCAGTCCCTGCTATCCCTGCTATATGTAGTGGGCAGCCAGTCCCTGCTATCCCTGCTATATGTAGTGGGCAGCCAGTCCCTGCTATCCCTGCTATATGTAGTGGGCAGCCAGTCCCTGCTATCCCTGCTATATGTAGTGGGCAGCCAGTCCCTGCTATCCCTGCTATATGTAGTGGGCAGCCAGTCCCTGCAATATGTAGTGGGCAGCCAGTCCCTGCTATATGTAGTGGGCAGCCAGTCCCTGCTATATGTAGTGGGCAGCCAGTCCCTGCTATCCCTGCTATATGTAGTGGGCAGCCAGTCCCTGCAAAATGTAGTGGGCAGCCAGTCCCTGCTATATGTAGTGGGCAGCCAGTTCCTGCTATATGTAGTGGGCACCCAGTCCCTGCTATATGTAGTGGGCAGCCAGTCGCTGCTATATGTAGTGGTCAGCCAGTCCCTGCTATCCCTGCTATATGTAGTGGGCAGCCAGTCCCTGCTATCCCTGCTATATGTAGTGGGCAGCCAGTCCCTGCTATATGTAGTGGGCAGCCAGTCCCTGCTATATGTAGTGGGCAGCCAGTCCCTGCTATATGTAGTGGGCAGCCAGTCGCTGCTATCCCTGCTATATGTAGTGGGCAGCCAGTCCCTGCTATCCCTGCTATATGTAGTGGGCAGCCAGTCCCTGCTATATGTAGTGGGCAGCCAGTCCCTGCTATATGTAGTGGGCAGCCAGTCGCTGCTATCCCTGCTATATGTAGTGGGCAGCCAGTCCCTGCTATCCCTGCTATATGTAGTGGGCAGCCAGTCCCTGCTATATGTAGTGGGCAGCCAGTCCCTGCTATATGTAGTGGGCAGCCAGTCCCTGCTATATGTAGTGGGCAGCCAGTCGCTGCTATATGTAGTGGGCAGCCAGTCCCTGCTATCCCTGCTATATGTAGTGGGCAGCCAGTCCCTGCTATATGTAGTGGGCAGCCAGTCCCTGCTATATGTAGTGGGCAGCCAGTCCCTGCTATATGTAGTGGGCAGCCAGTCGCTGCTATCCCTGCTATATGTAGTGGGCAGCCAGTCCCTGCTATCCCTGCTATATGTAGTGGGCAGCCAGTCCCTGCTATCCCTGCTATATGTAGTGGGCAGCCAGTCCCTGCTATCCCTGCTATATGTAGTGGGCAGCCAGTCGCTGCTATCCCTGCTATATGTAGTGGGCAGCCAGTCCCTGCTATATGTAGTGGGCAGCCAGTCCCTGCTATATGTAGTGGGCAGCCAGTCGCTGCTATATGTAGTGGGCAGCCAGTCCCTGCTATCCCTGCTATATGTAGTGGGCAGCCAGTCCCTGCTATATGTAGTGGGCAGCCAGTCCCTGCTATATGTAGTGGGCAGCCAGTCCCTGCTATATGTAGTGGGCAGCCAGTCGCTGCTATCCCTGCTATATGTAGTGGGCAGCCAGTCCCTGCTATCCCTGCTATATGTAGTGGGCAGCCAGTCCCTGCTATATGTAGTGGGCAGCCAGTCCCTGCTATATGTAGTGGGCAGCCAGTCCCTGCTATATGTAGTGGGCAGCCAGTCCCTGCTATATGTAGTGGGCAGCCAGTCCCTGCTATATGTAGTGGGCAGCCAGTCCCTGCTATATGTAGTGGGCAGCCAGTCCCTGCTATATGTAGTGGGCAGCCAGTCCCTGCTATATGTAGTGGGCAGCCAGTCCCTGCTATATGTAGTGGGCAGCCAGTCCCTGCTATATGTAGTGGGCAGCCAGTCCCTGCTATATGTAGTGGGCAGCCAGTCGCTGCTATATGTAGTGGGCAGCCAGTCCCTGCTATCCCTGCTATATGTAGTGGGCAGCCAGTCCCTGCTATATGTAGTGGGCAGCCAGTCCCTGCTATATGTAGTGCCGCCAGTGGTTTGATTTGATAACATGTCGTTCTTATAGCACTTTCTGTAATCCAAACAAAGACGCTGTATTTGACTTGCTTTTCCGTGCAATCACCCACCTGTCGAGAGCGATAGCGGAGAAGCTGAGCACGGTGACAGAACAGAAGAGTTTGTGGAGGAACTTCAGGGCCTTGCAGAGCAGCAGAGTGTGTAGCCACCAGCAGCAGCGAGGGCTGGCCCCTAGAGCCACGTCAAAGGGAACACACACCAGACCCGCACAGATCCCTGAGCACGCCAGGTTCTTAATGAAACGACTGGTCACCGACTTGAAGACACTGGTACAGCATGTACACCATAGAACAGTGGCATTGCCTGGGAGAGGGAGGGAGGGAGGGAGGGAGGGAGGGAGGGAGGGAGGGAGGGAGGGAGGGAGGGAGGGAGGGAGGGAGGGAGGGAGGGAGGGAGGGAGGGAGGGAGGGAGGGAGGGAGGGAGGGAGGGAGGGAGGGAAGGGGGGTAAGGGAGAGAAAGGTGGCGAGTAGGGGGTGAGGGAGGAGAGAGAGAGAGAGAGGGTTTAGACAGGATGACAGTTTGATTGTTTTACAGTATAAGGGCTTGTGAGAAAACGTAATACAGTGAAATGTTATGGTGTGTGAGTTTGTGAAGTACTTTTGAAAGACAATCAGGAACAGACAAAATTGTAGAAATGATCGATCTTGTGGCCACTCAAGCACCCCCTTCTGTCTTTTCCATTACAATCAGTTTGTGAAAACATCAGCAACCAATTTGTCAAAACAATCCATTTAAACTAGAGGGTAGAGGTAGACCTGAGTGATACCAAGAAGACAGATCAATTTAAGCAACAAAGTGTGACATGCCACTGGTATTTACACACACGCCAGAGTTTGTGATTCATCACACACACACACACACACACACACACACACACACACACACACACACACACACACACACACACACACACACACACACACACACACACACACACAGCACTGCCATGACATTCCATTTGTAATTTTAGCAGAGTTCCATGAGAACAGTTTTCCAAACCCTGTGATGGTGCTCAGACTGGGAACAGAACTTCACACAACCCACCCTCCTTCTGGCACCTTCCCTGCTCTCCCTCCTCTCTCCTTCTCTCCCTCATCTCTCCCTCCTCTCTCCCACCTTTCCTCCTCTCTCCCTCATTTCCTCCTCTATCCCTCCTTCCCTCTTCTCTCCCTCCTTCTGGCACCTTCCCTCCTCTCCCTCCTTTCTCCCTCTATCCCTCTCTCCCTCCTTTCCCTCCTCTCTCCCTCCTCTCTCTCCCTCCTTTCCCTCCTCTCTCCCTCATCTCTCCTTCCTCTCTCCCTCCTTCCCTCCCTCCTCTCTCTCCCTCCTCTCCCTCCCACCTCTCTCTCCCTCCCTCCCTCCTTCTTCTCTCCCTCCCTCCCTCCCCCTCCATCTCTGCCCAGTGCTAATGTCCTGACTAATGGAAGAACTCAAATCACCATGTTCATAGTTGAAGGAGCTGCTATGATAGAAAACTGTACATATAAAACAGGGGAAAATAAATTAGTCTTAGAAATGGTATTCCTGTCACGATCGTCGTAAGAAGCGGACCAAAATGCAGCGTGGTATGTGTTCATGATGATATTTTAATTAAAGAAAGCACTGAACACTGAATACAAAAACAATAAACGAATAACAACCGTGAAGCTATAATGAGAACTGTGCTGACACAAGCAACTAACACAGACAATCACCCACAACCCACAATGACAAAAACAGGCTACCTAAATATGGTTCCAACGACTAACACCTGCCTCTGATTGAGAACCATATCAGGCCCAAACACAGAAACAGACAAACTAGACATCCAACATAGAATGCCCACTCAGATCACACCATGACCAAACAAAACATAGAAACATACAAAGCAAACTATGGTCAGGGCGTGATCATTTCAGATAGTAACCTTTTCAATACAAGTCTCAATGCAATAGACTGTACATTAATATCCATCATCATTCACACTGCTGGTCTGTTACATTAATATCCTTCATCATTCACACTGCTGGTCTGTTACATTAATATCCTTCATCATTCATACTGCTGGTCTGTTACATTAATATCCTTCATCATTCACACTGCTGGTCTGTTACATTAATATCCTTCATCATTCACACTGCTGGTCTGTTCCATTAATATCCTTCATCATTCACACTGCTGGTCTGTTGTATTAATATCCTTCATCATTCACACTGCTGGTCTGATACATTAATATCCTTCATCATTCACACTGCTGGTCTGTTACATTAATATCCTTCATCATTCACACTGCTGGTCTGTTGTATTAATATCCTTCATCATTCACACTGCTGGTCTGTTACATTAATATCCTTCATCATTCACACTGCTGGTCTGTTCCATTAATATCCTTCATCATTCACACTGCTGGTCTGTTACATTAATATCCTTCATCATTCACACTGCTGGTCTGTTATATTAATATCTTTCATCATTCACACTGCTGGTCTGATACATTAATATCCTTCATCATTCACACTGCTGGTCTGTTACATTAATATCCTTCATCATTCATACTGCTGGTCTGATACATTAATATCCTTCATCATTCACACTGCTGGTCTGTTACATTAATATCCTTCATCATTCACACTGCTGGTCTGATACATTAATATCCTTCATCATTCACACTGCTGGTCTGCTACATTAATATCCTTCATCATTCACACTGCTGGTTTGTTACATTAATATCCTTCATCATTCACACTGCTGGTCTGTTACATTAATATCCTTCATCATTCACACTGCTGGTCTGTTACATTAATATCCTTCATCATTCACACTGCTGGTCTGTTACATTAATATCCTTCATCATTCACACTGCTGGTCTGATACATTAATATCCTTCATCATTCACACTGCTGGTCTGTTACATTAATATCCTTCATCATTCACACTGCTGGTCTGTTACATTAATATCCTTCATCATTCATACTGCTGGTCTGTTACATTAATATCCTTCATCATTCACACTGCTGGTCTGATACATTAATATCCTCCATCATTCACACTGCTGGTCTGATACATTAATATCCTTCATCATTCACACTGCTGGTCTGATACATTAATATCCTTCATCATTCATACTGCTGGTCTGTTACATTAATATCCTTCATCATTCACACTGCTGGTCTGTTACATTAATATCCTTCATCATTCACACTGCTGGTCTGATACATTAATATCCTCCATCATTCACACTGCTGGTCTGATACATTAATATCCTTCATCATTCACACTGCTGGTCTGATACATTAATATCCTCCATCATTCACACTGCTGGTCTGTTATATTAATATCCTTCATCATTCACACTGCTGGTCTGTTACATTAATATCCTTCATCATTCACACTGCTGGTCTGTTACATTAATATCCTTCATCATTCACACTGCTGGTCTGTTACATTAATATCCTTCATCATTCACACTGCTGGTCTGTTACATTAATATCCTTCATCATTCACACTGCTGGTCTGTTACATTAATATCCTTCATCATTCACACTGCTGGTCTGTTATATTAATATCCTTCATCATTCACACTGCTGGTCTGTTACATTAATATCCTTCATCATTCACACTGCTGGTCTGTTACATTAATATCCTTCATCATTCACACTGCTGGTCTGTTACATTAATATCCTTCATCATTCACACTGCTGGTCTGTTACATTGAGGCGCTATCCATATATGTTCTTACAGTATTTCTTAACATGTCTCTGAGAGCAGGAGAATGGGTGCCACTGAGCTGGTTAATATGAGCTGGATCTTTCTATGTATCATCCTCATGATGTCTCAATAGGCTGGGACACATGTCCGTCTAGGCACAGAGGTCATATTGGTCATATTGGTCACAGTGGCCATCTCTTCCTGGTAGCTCCTACTCAAAACTGACAAAGAATTTCAAGCCCACAATGGTATTCAATTACATATTTCTCTTCTTTAGGGTATCCTCAGATTGTTTTCTCTGCCTTAAATGCCAGTCAGTCAGTTTTCTGGTAAACTTTTGCTCAGTTCCATTAGACTGCTGCTGAAGGAGTTTGATTAGACTGCTGCTGAAGGAGTTTGATTAGACTGCTGCTGAAGGAGTTTCATTAGACTGCTGCTGAAGGAGTTTCATTAGACTGCTGCTGAAGGAGTTTGATTAGACTGCTGCTGAAGGAGTTTCATTAGACTGCTGCTGAAGGAGTTTCATTAGACTGCTGCTGAAGGAGTCTCATTAGACTGCTGCTGAAGGAGTTTGATTAGACTGCTGCTGAAGGAGTTTGATTAGACTGCTGCTGAAGGAGTTTCATTAGACTGCTGCTGAAGGAGTTTGATTAGACTGCTGCTGAAGGAGTTTGATTAGACTGCTGCTGAAGGAGTTTGATTAGACTGCTGCTGAAGGAGTTTGATTAGACTGCTGCTGAAGGAGTTTGATTAGACTGCTGCTGAAGGAGTTTCATTAGACTGCTGCTGAAGGAGTCTCATTAGACTGCTGCTGAAGGAGTTTGATTAGACTGCTGCTGAAGGAGTTTGATTAGACTGCTGCTGAAGGAGTTTCATTAGACTGCTGCTGAAGGAGTTTGATTAGACTGCTGCTGAAGGAGTTTGATTAGACTGCTGCTGAAGGAGTTTGATTAGACTGCTGCTGAAGGAGTTTCATTAGACTGCTGCTGAAGGAGTTTCATTAGACTGCTGCTGAAGGAGTTTGATTAGACTGCTGCTGAAGGAGTTTGATTAGACTGCTGCTGAAGGAGTTTCATTAGACTGCTGCTGAAGGAGTTTCATTAGACTGCTGCTGAAGGAGTTTCATTAGACTGCTGCTGAAGGAGTTTCATTAGACTGCTGCTGAAGGAGTTTGATTAGACTGCTGCTGAAGGAGTTTCATTAGACTGCTGCTGAAGGAATTTCATTAGACTGCTGCTGAAGGAGTTTCATTAGACTGCTGCTGAAGGAGTTTGATTAGACTGCTGCTGAAGGAGTTTCATTAGACTGCTGCTGAAGGAGTTTCATTAGACTGCTGCTGAAGGAGTTTCATTAGACTGCTGCTGAAGGAGTTTGATTAGACTGCTGCTGAAGGAGTTTGATTAGACTGCTGCTGAAGGAGTTTCATTAGACTGCTGCTGAAGGAGTTTCATTAGACTGCTGCTGAAGGAGTTTGATTAGACTGCTGCTGAAGGAGTTTCATTAGACTGCTGCTGAAGGAGTTTGATTAGACTGCTGCTGAAGGAGTCTCATTAGACTGCTGCTGAAGGAGTTTGATTAGACTGCTGCTGAAGGAGTTTCATTAGACTGCTGCTGAAGGAGTTTCATTAGACTGCTGCTGAAGGAGTTTGATTAGACTGCTGCTGAAGGAGTTTCATTAGACTGCTGCTGAAGGAGTTTGATTAGACTGCTGCTGAAGGAGTCTCATTAGACTGCTGCTGAAGGAGTTTGATTAGACTGCTGCTGAAGGAGTTTGATTAGACTGCTGCTGAAGGAGTTTCATTAGACTGCTGCTGAAGGAGTTTGATTAGACTGCTGCTGAAGGAGTTTGATTAGACTGCTGCTGAAGGAGTTTGATTAGACTGCTGCTGAAGGAGTTTCATTAGACTGCTGCTGAAGGAGTTTCATTAGACTGCTGCTGAAGGAGTTTGATTAGACTGCTGCTGAAGGAGTTTGATTAGACTGCTGCTGAAGGAGTTTCATTAGACTGCTGCTGAAGGAGTTTCATTAGACTGCTGCTGAAGGAGTTTCATTAGACTGCTGCTGAAGGAGTTTCATTAGACTGCTGCTGAAGGAGTTTGATTAGACTGCTGCTGAAGGAGTTTCATTAGACTGCTGCTGAAGGAATTTCATTAGACTGCTGCTGAAGGAGTTTGATTAGACTGCTGCTGAAGGAGTTTGATTAGACTGCTGCTGAAGGAGTTTCATTAGACTGCTGCTGAAGGAGTTTCATTAGACTGCTGCTGAAGGAGTTTCATTAGACTGCTGCTGAAGGAGTTTGATTAGACTGCTGCTGAAGGAGTTTGATTAGACTGCTGCTGAAGGAGTTTGATTAGACTGCTGCTGAAGGAGTTTGATTAGACTGCTGCTGAAGGAGTTTCATTAGACTGCTGCTGAAGGAGTCTCATTAGACTGCTGCTGAAGGAGTTTGATTAGACTGCTGCTGAAGGAGTTTGATTAGACTGCTGCTGAAGGAGTTTGATTAGACTGCTGCTGAAGGAGTTTGATTAGACTGCTAGTGAAGGAGTTTCATTAGACTGCTGCTGAAGGAGTTTCATTAGACTGCTGCTGAAGGAGTTTGATTAGACTGCTGCTGAAGGAGTTTGATTAGACTGCTGCTGAAGGAGTTTCATTAGACTGCTGTTGAAGGAGTTTGATTAGACTGCTGCTGAAGGAGTTTGATTAGACTGCTGCTGAAGGAGTTTGATTAGACTGCTGCTGAAGGAGTTTCATTAGACTGCTGCTGAAGGAGTTTGATTAGACTGCTGCTGAAGGAGTTTCATTAGACTGCTGCTGAAGGAGTTTCATTAGACTGCTGCTGAATTAGTTTCATTAGACTGCTGCTGAAGGAGTTTGATTAGACTGCTGCTGAAGGAGTCTCATTAGACTGCTGCTGAAGGAGTTTGATTAGACTGCTGCTGAAGGAGTTGGATTAGACTGCTGCTGAAGGAGTTTGATTAGACTGCTGCTGAAGGAGTTTGATTAGACTGCTGCTGAAGGAGTTTGATTAGACTGCTGCTGAAGGAGTTTGATTAGACTGCTGCTGAAGGAGTTTGATTAGACTGCTGCTGAAGGAGTTTGATTAGACTGCTGCTGAAGGAGTTTGATTAGACTGCTGCTGAAGGAGTTTGATTAGACTGCTGCTGAAGGAGTTTCATTAGACTGCTGCTGAAGGAGTTTCATTAGACTGCTGCTGAAGGAGTTTCATTAGACTGCTGCTGAAGGAGTTTCATTAGACTGCTGCTGAAGGAGTTTCATTAGACTGCTGCTGAAGGAGTTTGATTAGACTGCTGCTGAAGGAGTTTCATTAGACTGCTGCTGAAGGAGTTTGATTAGACTGCTGCTGAAGGAGTTTGAATAGACTGCTGCTGAATGAGTTTGATTAGACTGCTGCTGAAGGAGTTTGATTAGACTGCTGCTGAAGGAGTTTGATTAGACTGCTGCTGAAGGAGTTTGATTAGACTGCTGCTGAAGGAGTTTCATTAGACTGCTGCTGAATGAGTTTGATTAGACTGCTGCTGAAGGAGTTTGATTAGACTGCTGCTGAAGGAGTTTCATTAGACTGCTGCTGAAGGAGTTTGATTAGACTGCTGCTGAAGAGTTTGATTAGACTGCTGCTGAAGGAGTTTCATTAGACTGCTGCTGAAGGAGTTTGATTAGACTGCTGCTGAAGGAGTTTCATTAGACTGCTGCTGAAGGAGTTTCATTAGACTGCTGCTGAAGGAGTTTGATTAGACTGCTGCTGAAGGAGTTTGATTAGACTGCTGCTGAAGGAGTTTGATTAGACTGCTGCTGAAGGAGTTTGATTAGACTGCTGCTGAAGGAGTTTGATTAGACTGCTGCTGAAGGAGTTTCATTAGACTGCTGCTGAAGGAGTTTCATTAGACTGCTGCTGAATGAGTTTGATTAGACTGCTGCTGAAGGAGTTTCATTAGACTGCTGCTGAATGAGTTTCATTAGACTGCTGCTGAAGGAGTTTCATTAGACTGCTGCTGAAGGAGACTAATGTTATGTCCCAAGTGGCACCCTATTCCCTATTTAGTGCACTACTTTTGACTAGAGCCCAATGGGACTCCCTATGGACCTGGTCAAAAGTAGTACACTATATAGGAAATGGATTGCCAGTTGGGACACATCGTAAGAGCTTTCCTCTATTGCCTCCACAGTAAGTCATTTTCTTCTCCATCTCCTCTGACTCCAGACTGACCGAGCCTTTCAGACCCTCATATCACAGTTACAGTCTCCATCTCTCCCATCTCCTCTGACTCCAGACTGACCGAGCCTTTCAGACCCTCATATCACAGTTACAGTCTCCATCTCTTCCATCTCCTCTGACTCCAGACTGACCGAGCCTTTCAGACCCTCATATCACAGTTACAGTCTCCATCTCTCCCATCTCCTCTGACTCCAGACTGACCGAGCCTTTCAGACCCTCTCAAGAGTTATATTAACGTTCTTTCTTTCCTTAAACTCATCTTTCTGGAAACTTTACTATACTGCAGTCAGCCAGTCATTCAGTCAGTCAATCATTCAGTTAGCCAGTCATTCAGTTAGCCAGTCATTCAGTCAGCTAGTCAGTCATTCAGTCAGCTAGTCAGTCATTCAGTGAGCCAGCCAGTCATTCAGTGAGCCAGCCAGTCACTCAGTGAGCCAGCCAGTCATTCAGTGAGCCAGTCATTCAGTGAGCCAGTCATTCAGTCAGCCAGTCATTCAGTCAGCCAGTCATTCAGTTAGCCAGTCATTCAGTTAGCCAGTCATTCAGTCAGCTAGTCAGTCATTCAGTCAGCTAGTCAGTCATTCAGTGAGCCAGCCAGTCATTCAGTGAGCCAGCCAGTCATTCAGTGAGCCAGCCAGTCATTCAGTGAGCCAGTCATTCAGTGAGCCAGTCATTCAGTCAGCCAGTCATTCAGTGAGCCAGTCATTCAGTCAGCCAGTCATTCAGTCAGCCAGTCATTCAGCCAGCCAGTCATTCAGCCAGCCAGTCATTCAGTGAGCCAGTCATTCAGTCAGCCAGTCATTCAGTCAGCCAGTCATTCAGTGAGCCAGTCATTCAGTCAGCCAGTCATTCAGTCAGCCAGTCATTCAGTAAGCCAGTCATTCAGCCAGCCAGTCATTCAGCCAGCCAGTCATTCAGTCAGCCAGTCATTCAGTCAGCCAGTTAGTTTCTTTACTATTAAACCTATATACATTTTCAGTCAATGACGCCATGCAGCAGAAAGGACTGATACTGGACAGCCTCGTGATGGTAAGTTGGTGGTTGGAGATATCCCTCTAGTGGTGTGGGGGCTGTGCTTTGGCAAAGTGGGTGGGGTTATATCTTGCCTGTTTGGCCTTGTCAGGAGGTATTGTCAGACGGGGCTACAGTGTCTCCTGACCCTTCCTGTCTCAGCCTCCAGTATTTATGCTGCAATAGTTTGTGTCGAGGGGCTAGGGTCAGTCTGTTATATCTGGAGTACTTCTCCTGTCTTATCCGGTGTCCTGTGGGAATTTAAGTATGCTCTCTCCAATTCTCTCTTTCTCTTTCTCTCTCTCGGAGGACCTGAGCCTTAGGACCATGCCTCAGGACTACCTGGCCTGATGACTCCTTTCTGTCCCCAGTCCACCTGGTCGTGCTGCTGCTCCAGTTTCAACTGTTCTGCCTGCGGCTATGGAATCCTGACCGGTTCACCGGACGTGCTACCTGCCCCAGACCTGCTGTTTTCAACTCTCTAGAGACAGCAGGAGCGGTAGAGATACTCTGAATGATCGGCTATGAAAAGCCAGCTGACATTTACTCCTGAGGTGCTGACCTGTTGCACCCTCGACAACCACTGTGATTATTATTATCTGACCATGCTGGTCATCTATGAACATTTGAACATCTTGGCCATGTTCTGTTATAATCGCCACCCGGCACAGCCAGAAGAGGACTGGCCACCCCTCATAGCCTGGTTCCTCTCTAGGTTTCTTCCTAGGTTCTGGCCTTTCTAGGGAGTTTTTCCTAGCCACCGTGCTTCTACACCTGCATTGCTTGCTGTTTGGGGTTTTAGTCTGGGTTTAAGTTCAGCACTTTGAGATATCAGCTGATGTAAGAAGGGCTTTATAAATACATTTAATTGATGGTTGTAGTGTCTAAGTCTATTTACACAGGGTGACTGATGTGAGGTTAAAAACCCCAGTCTATCCCTACCAGGGCTAGTAGTTATCAAGAGTCTCAGAGTAGGAGTGCTGATCTAAAATCAGGTCCTTCCTGGTCATAATGATATGATTAATTGGGATCTGCGATCAGCACTCCTATATTTTCAATGTTCTCAATTCTGTTTCGCTGCTCAAGTGAAGTAACTGAGCTGGCTGTGTTTCCAAAAGAGCAAGGTGTTCTCTTTGGATGAGCTGCCAATGTGTGAAACAGGTCTGAATATACTCTACGTTCAGTTGTCTGCTGAATATACTCTACGTTCATGTTGTCTGCTGAATAAACACTGCCATGTTGTCTAGTGAATAAACACTGCCATGTTGGTTGTCTAGTGAATAAACACTGCGATGTTGGTTGTCTAGTGAATAAACACTGCCATGTTGGTTGTCTAGTGAATAAACACTGCCATGTTGTCTAGTGAATAAACACTGCCATGTTGGTTGTCTAGTGAATAAACACTGCCATGTTGGTTGTCTAGTGAATAAACACTGCCATGTTGTCTAGTGAATAAACACTGCCATGTTGGTTGTCTAGTGAATAAACACTGCCATGTTGGTTGTCTAGTGAATAAACACTGCCATGTTGTCTAGTGAATAAACACTGACATGTTGTCTAGTGAATAAACACTGCCATGTTGGTTGTCTAGTGAATAAACACTGCCATGTTGTCTAGTGAATAAACACTGCCATGTTGGTTGTCTAGTGAATAAACACTGCCATGTTGGTTGTCTAGTGAATAAACACTGCCATGTTGTCTAGTGAATAAACACTGCCATGTTGTCTAGTGAATAAACACTGCCATGTTGTCTAGTGAATAAACACTGCCATGTTGGTTGTCTAGTGAATAAACACTGCCATGTTGGTTGTCTAGTGAATAAACACTGCCATGTTGTCTAGTGAATAAACACTGCCATGTTGGTTGTCTAGTGAATAAACACTGCCATGTTGGTTGTCTAGTGAATAAACACTGCCATGTTGGTTGTCTAGTGAATAAACACTGCCATGTTGTCTAGTGAATAAACACTGCCATGTTGTCTAGTGAATAAACACTGCCATGTTGTCTAGTGAATAAACACTGCCATGTTGGTTGTCTAGTGAATAAACACTGCCATGTTGGTTGTCTAGTGAATAAACACTGCCATGTTGTCAAGTGAATAAACACTGCCATGTTGGTTGTCTAGTGAATAAACACTGCCATGTTGGTTGTCTAGTGAATAAACACTGCCATGTTGTCTAGTGAATAAACACTGCCATGTTGTCTAGTGAATAAACACTGCCATGTTGGTTGTCTAGTGAATAAACACTGCCATGTTGTCTAGTGAATAAACACTGCCATGTTGGTTGTCTAGTGAATAAACACTGCCATGTTGGTTGTCTAGTGAATAAACACTGCCATGTTGTCTAGTGAATAAACACTGCCATGTTGGTTGTCTAGTGAATAAACACTGCCATGTTGGTTGTCTAGTGAATAAACACTGCCATGTTGTCTAGTGAATAAACACTGCCATGTTGGTTGTCTAGTGAATAAACACTGCCATGTTGGTTGTCTAGTGAATAAACACTGCCATGTTGGTTGTCTAGTGAATAAACACTGCCATGTTGGTTGTCTAGTGAATAAACACTGCCATGTTGTCTAGTGAATAAACACTGCCATGTTGGTTGTCTAGTGAATAAACACTGCCATGTTGTCTAGTGAATAAACACTGCCATGTTGTCTAGTGAATAAACACTGCCATGTTGTCTAGTGAATAAACACTGCCATGTTGGTTGTCTAGTGAATAAACACTGCCATGATGTCTAGTGAATAAACACTGCCATGTTGTCTAGTGAATAAACACTGCCATGTTGTCTAGTGAATAAACACTGCCATGTTGTCTAGTGAATAAACACTGCCATGTTGGTTGTCTAGTGAATAAACACTGCCATGTTGTCTAGTGAATAAACACTGCCATGTTGTCTAGTGAATAAACACTGCCATGTTGTCTAGTGAATAAACACTGCCATGTTGTCTAGTGAATAAACACTGCCATGTTGGTTGTCTAGTGAATAAACACTGCCATGTTGGTTGTCTAGTGAATAAACACTGCCATGTTGGTTGTCTAGTGAATAAACACTGCCATGTTGGTTGTCTAGTGAATAAACACTGCCATGTTGTCTAGTGAATAAACACTGCCATGTTGGTTGTCTAGTGAATAAACACTGCCATGTTGGTTGTCTAGTGAATAAACACTGCCATGTTGGTTGTCTAGTGAATAAACACTGCCATGTTGTCTAGTGAATAAACACTGCCATGTTGGTTGTCTAGTGAATAAACACTGCCATGTTGTCTAGTGAATAAACACTGCCATGATGTCTAGTGAATAAACACTGCCATGATGTCTAGTGAATAAACACTGCCATGATGGTTGTCTAGTGAATAAACACTGCCATGTTGGTTGTCTAGTGAATAAACACTGCCATGTTGGTTGTCTAGTGAATAAACACTGCCATGTTGGTTGTCTAGTGAATAAACACTGCCATGTTGTCTAGTGAATAAACACTGCCATGTTGGTTGTCTAGTGAATAAACACTGCCATGTTGTCTAGTGAATAAACACTGCCATGTTGTCTAGTGAATAAACACTGCCATGTTGGTTGTCTAGTGAATAAACACTGCCATGTTGTCTAGTGAATAAACACTGCCATGTTGTCTAGTGAATAAACACTGCCATGTTGTCTAGTGAATAAACACTGCCATGTTGGTTGTCTAGTGAATAAACACTGCCATGTTGGTTGTCTAGTGAATAAACACTGCCATGTTGTCTAGTGAATAAACACTGCCATGTTGTCTAGTGAATAAACACTGCCATGTTGGTTGTCTAGTGAATAAACACTGCCATGTTGGTTGTCTAGTGAATAAACACTGCCATGTTGTCTAGTGAATAAACACTGCCATGATGGTTGTCTAGTGAATAAACACTGCCATGTTGGTTGTCTAGTGAATAAACACTGCCATGTTGTCTAGTGAATAAACACTGCCATGTTGTCTAGTGAATAAACACTGCCATGTTGGTTGTCTAGTGAATAAACACTGCCATGTTGTCTAGTGAATAAACACTGCCATGTTGTCTAGTGAATAAACACTGCCATGTTGTCTAGTGAATAAACACTGCCATGTTGGTTGTCTAGTGAATAAACACTGCCATGTTGTCTAGTGAATAAACACTGCCATGTTGTCTAGTGAATAAACACTGCCATGTTGTCTAGTGAATAAACACTGCCATGTTGTCTAGTGAATAAACACTGCCATGTTGTCTAGTGAATAAACACTGACATGTTGGTTGTCTAGTGAATAAACACTGCCATGTTGTCTAGTGAATAAACACTGCCATGTTGTCTAGTGAATAAACACTGCCATGTTGTCTAGTGAATAAACACTGCCATGTTGGTTGTCTAGTGAATAAACACTGCCATGTTGTCTAGTGAATAAACACTGCCATGTTGTCTAGTGAATAAACACTGCCATGATGTCTAGTGAATAAACACTGCCATGTTGTCTAGTGAATAAACACTGCCATGTTGTCTAGTGAATAAACACTGACATGTTGTCTAGTGAATAAACACTGACATGTTGGTTGTCTAGTGAATAAACACTGCCATGTTGGTTGTCTAGTGAATAAACACTGCCATGTTGTCTAGTGAATAAACACTGCCATGTTGGTTGTCTAGTGAATAAACACTGCCATGTTGGTTGTCTAGTGAATAAACACTGCCATGTTGTCTAGTGAATAAACACTGCCATGTTGTCTAGTGAATAAACACTGCCATGTTGTCTAGTGAATAAACACTGCCATGTTGTCTAGTGAATAAACACTGCCATGTTGTCTAGTGAATAAACACTGCCATGTTGGTTGTCTAGTGAATAAACACTGCCATGTTGGTTGTCTAGTGAATAAACACTGCCATGATGTCTAGTGAATAAACACTGCCATGTTGTCTAGTGAATAAACACTGCCATGTTGTCTAGTGAATAAACACTGCCATGTTGGTTGTCTAGTGAATAAACACTGCCATGTTGTCTAGTGAATAAACACTGCCATGTTGGTTGTCTAGTGAATAAACACTGCCATGTTGGTTGTCTAGTGAATAAACACTGCCATGTTGTCTAGTGAATAAACACTGCCATGTTGTCTAGTGAATAAACACTGCCATGTTGTCTAGTGAATAAACACTGCCATGTTGGTTGTCTAGTGAATAAACACTGCCATGTTGTCTAGTGAATAAACACTGCCATGTTGTCTAGTGAATAAACACTGCCATGTTGTCTAGTGAATAAACACTGCCATGTTGTCTAGTGAATAAACACTGCCATGTTGTCTAGTGAATAAACACTGACATGTTGTCTAGTGAATAAACACTGCCATGTTGGTTGTCTAGTGAATAAACACTGCCATGTTGGTTGTCTAGTGAATAAACACTGCCATGTTGTCTAGTGAATAAACACTGCCATGATGTCTAGTGAATAAACACTGCCATGTTGTCTAGTGAATAAACACTGCCATGTTGTCTAGTGAATAAACACTGCCATGTTGTCTAGTGAATAAACACTGCCATGTTGGTTGTCTAGTGAATAAACACTGCCATGTTGTCTAGTGAATAAACACTGCCATGTTGTCTAGTGAATAAACACTGCCATGTTGGTTGTCTAGTGAATAAACACTGCCATGTTGTCTAGTGAATAAACACTGACATGTTGTCTAGTGAATAAACACTGCCATGTTGGTTGTCTAGTGAATAAACATTGCCATGTTGGTTGTCTAGTGAATAAACACTGCCATGTTGGTTGTCTAGTGAATAAACATTGCCATGTTGGTTGTCTAGTGAATAAACACTGCCATGATGTCTAGTGAATAAACACTGCCATGTTGTCTAGTGAATAAACATTGCCATGTTGTCTAGTGAATAAACACTGCCATGTTGGTTGTCTAGTGAATAAACACTGCCATGTTGGTTGTCTAGTGAATAAACACTGCCATGTTGGTTGTCTAGTGAATAAACACTGCCATGTTGTCTAGTGAATAAACACTGCCATGTTGGTTGTCTAGTGAATAAACACTGCCATGTTGTCTAGTGAATAAACATTGCCATGTTGTCTAGTGAATAAACACTGCCATGTTGGTTGTCTAGTGAATAAACACTGCCATGTTGTCTAGTGAATAAACATTGCCATGTTGTCTAGTGAATAAACACTGCCATGTTGTCTAGTGAATAAACACTGCCATGTTGGTTGTCTAGTGAATAAACACTGCCATGTTGTCTAGTGAATAAACATTGCCATGTTGTCTAGTGAATAAACACTGCCATGTTGTCTAGTGAATAAACACTGACATGTTGGTTGTCTAGTGAATAAACACTGCCATGTTGGTTGTCTAGTGAATAAACACTGCCATGATGGTTGTCTAGTGAATAAACACTGCCATGTTGGTTGTCTAGTGAATAAACACTGCCATGTTGGTTGTCTAGTGAATAAACACTACCATGTTGGTTGTCTAGTGAATAAACACTGCCATGTTGTCTAGTGAATAAACACTGCCATGATGTCTAGTGAATAAACACTGCCATGTTGTCTAGTGAATAAACACTGCCATGTTGGTTGTCTAGTGAATAAACACTGCCATGTTGGTTGTCTAGTGAATAAACACTGCCATGTTGGTTGTCTAGTGAATAAACACTGCCATGTTGTCTAGTGAATAAACACTGCCATGTTGGTTGTCTAGTGAATAAACACTGCCATGTTGGTTGTCTAGTGAATAAACACTGCCATGTTGGTTGTCTAGTGAATAAACACTGCCATGTTGTCTAGTGAATAAACACTGCCATGTTGGTTGTCTAGTGAATAAACACTGCCATGTTGGTTGTCTAGTGAATAAACACTGCCATGTTGGTTGTCTAGTGAATAAACACTGCCATGTTGTCTAGTGAATAAACACTGCCATGTTGTCTAGTGAATAAACACTGCCATGTTGTCTAGTGAATAAACACTGCCATGTTGTCTAGTGAATAAACACTGCCATGATGTCTAGTGAATAAACACTGCCATGTTGTCTAGTGAATAAACACTGTCATGATGTCTAGTGAATAAACACCTCCATGTTGTCTAGTGAATAAACACTGACATGTTGGTTGTCTAGTGAATAAACACTGCCATGTTGTCTAGTGAATAAACACTGCCATGTTGTCTAGTGAATAAACACTGCCATGTTGGTTGTCTAGTGAATAAACACTGCCATGTTGGTTGTCTAGTGAATAAACACTGCCATGTTGGTTGTCTAGTGAATAAACACTGCCATGTTGTCTAGTGAATAAACACTGCCATGTTGGTTGTCTAGTGAATAAACACTGCCATGTTGTCTAGTGAATAAACACTGACATGTTGTCTAGTGAATAAACACTGCCATGTTGGTTGTCTAGTGAATAAACACTGCCATGTTGGTTGTCTAGTGAATAAACACTGCCATGTTGGTTGTCTAGTGAATAAACACTGCCATGTTGGTTGTCTAGTGAATAAACACTGCCATGATGTCTAGTGAATAAACACTGCCATGTTGTCTAGTGAATAAACACTGCCATGTTGTCTAGTGAATAAACACTGACATGTTGTCTAGTGAATAAACACTGACATGTTGGTTGTCTAGTGAATAAACACTGCCATGTTGGTTGTCTAGTGAATAAACACTGCCATGATGGTTGTCTAGTGAATAAACACTGCCATGTTGGTTGTCTAGTGAATAAACACTGCCATGTTGGTTGTCTAGTGAATAAACACTGCCATGTTGTCTAGTGAATAAACACTGCCATGTTGGTTGTCTAGTGAATAAACACTGCCATGTTGTCTAGTGAATAAACACTGCCATGTTGTCTAGTGAATAAACACTGCCATGATGTCTAGTGAATAAACACTGCCATGTTGGTTGTCTAGTGAATAAACACTGCCATGTTGTCTAGTGAATAAACACTGCCATGTTGGTTGTCTAGTGAATAAACACTGCCATGTTGGTTGTCTAGTGAATAAACACTGCCATGTTGTCTAGTGAATAAACACTGCCATGTTGGTTGTCTAGTGAATAAACACTGCCATGTTGTCTAGTGAATAAACACTGCCATGTTGTCTAGTGAATAAACACTGCCATGTTGTCTAGTGAATAAACACTGCCATGTTGGTTGTCTAGTGAATAAACACTGCCATGTTGGTTGTCTAGTGAATAAACACTGCCATGTTGGTTGTCTAGTGAATAAACACTGCCATGTTGGTTGTCTAGTGAATAAACACTGCCATGTTGTCTAGTAAATAAACACTGCCATGTTGTCTAGTGAATAAACACTGCCATGTTGGTTGTCTAGTGAATAAACACTGCCATGTTGTCTAGTGAATAAACACTGCCATGTTGGTTGTCTAGTGAATAAACACTGCCATGTTGTCTAGTGAATAAACACTGCCATGTTGGTTGTCTAGTGAATAAACACTGCCATGTTGGTTGTCTAGTGAATAAACACTGCCATGTTGTCTAGTGAATAAACACTGCCATGTTGGTTGTCTAGTGAATAAACACTGCCATGTTGGTTGTCTAGTGAATAAACACTGCCATGTTGTCTAGTGAATAAACACTGCCATGTTGGTTGTCTAGTGAATAAACACTGCCATGTTGTCTAGTGAATAAACACTGCCATGTTGGTTGTCTAGTGAATAAACACTGACATGTTGTCTAGTGAATAAACACTGCCATGTTGTCTAGTGAATAAACACTGCCATGTTGTCTAGTGAATAAACACTGCCATGTTGTCTAGTGAATAAACACTGCCATGTTGTCTAGTGAATAAACACTGCCATGTTGTCTAGTGAATAAACACTGCCATGTTGGTTGTCTAGTGAATAAACACTGCCATGTTGTCTAGTGAATAAACACTGCCATGTTGGTTGTCTAGTGAATAAACACTGACATGTTGTCTAGTGAATAAACACTGCCATGTTGGTTGTCTAGTGAATAAACACTGCCATGTTGTCTAGTGAATAAACACTGCCATGTTGTCTAGTGAATAAACACTGCCATGTTGTCTAGTGAATAAACACTGCCATGTTGGTTGTCTAGTGAATAAACACTGCCATGTTGGTTGTCTAGTGAATAAACACTGCCATGTTGGTTGTCTAGTGAATAAACACTGCCATGTTGTCTAGTGAATAAACACTGCCATGTTGGTTGTCTAGTGAATAAACACTGCCATGTTGTCTAGTGAATAAACACTGCCATGTTGGTTGTCTAGTGAATAAACACTGCCATGTTGTCTAGTGAATAAACACTGCCATGTTGGTTGTCTAGTGAATAAACACTGCCATGTTGGTTGTCTAGTGAATAAACACTGCCATGTTGTCTAGTGAATAAACACTGCCATGTTGGTTGTCTAGTGAATAAACACTGCCATGTTGGTTGTCTAGTGAATAAACACTGCCATGTTGGTTGTCTAGTGAATAAACACTGCCATGTTGGTTGTCTAGTGAATAAACACTGCCATGTTGGTTGTCTAGTGAATAAACACTGCCATGTTGGTTGTCTAGTGAATAAACACTGCCATGTTGTCTAGTGAATAAACACTGCCATGTTGGTTGTCTAGTGAATGAACACTGCCATGTTGTCTAGTGAATAAACACTGCCATGTTGTCTAGTGAATAAACACTGCCATGTTGTCTAGTGAATGAACACTGCCATGTTGGTTGTCTAGTGAATAAACACTGCCATGTTGTCTAGTGAATAAACACTGCCATGTTGTCTAGTGAATAAACCCTGCCATGTTGTCTAGTGAATAAACACTGCCATGTTGGTTGTCTAGTGAATAAACACTGCCATGTTGGTTGCTGATGGATGATCAACAGTGAGCTCTCAGACAGAGGAACACATGAAAACAGCTATCTCTCCATTATAACAGGTGTGAATGAGAACCAGCATAGCAGACAGAATAAAACTATTTTAAACTGCACACCAACCTGAGCCTGAAATTAACCTTTCAAAGCCAGGTGTTCTCCTATAGTCACAGAGTTCTTTAGGCAGTTCTGTGTCAATTGATTATGCCATGTGATTGTTGTACATTTGATTAGACCAGGGCATATAATAAGTCACTATATTCAAGAAATTTCAGATGAGATCTGGTTATCAAGTGTATCAACAAAGTTTATTGGTGTTGCATGGCACATGATTGGTGCAACGCACGGCATTGATTGTCGGGGCTACTGTACGGCTCACAGGCACAGTAAACACACACACATAAAGCACACACACACACCCACCCCAGAGTATGTGAGCGGATCGAGGAGCTGAGCGGGGAGCGTGTCCAATTTGACTGGAGAGTGGAGTGAGATTCCCAAAGGTTGGAGTCTCAGCCTTCAAGCCCCCTCCAATTTTGCTCCAGTAACGCTCCAAGTAGTGCTCATTTCACAAGCTCAGGGCATGCCCGGCCCAGCATGCATTTCTAGTCTACTTGTATGCTGCTACAGCCCCTTGTTTTAGCTACTGTCATAGAGTTCACTAAATATTTGAGATGACCATCACTCATTCATATATCACTCATTCATATATCCTTATGTACATATTCTTTATCCCCTTACACTGTGTACAAGACAGTAGTTTTGGAATTGTTAGTTAGATTACTTGTTGGTTATTACTGCATTGTCAGAACTAGAAGCACAAGCATTTCGCTACACTCGCATTAACATCTGCTAACCATGTGTATGTGACAAATAAAATTTGATTTGATTTGATTTGATATTTTCATAAAGAAACTGATAAAAACACACAGGTGCTAAATCAAGGTGACTTACAAAGATGAGGACCAAGAGCAAGAGAGGGAGTGTGGTGATGTAGTGTCCACTACTAAAGAGAGGGAGTGTGGTGATTTATTGGCACACAACTAAAGAACCATTGTGAAATCTATAAAGACACGTATCCTGAAAGCATGAGGGTGTACTTAACAATGTGCACATGCTAACAGAAAGGAAGAGGTGGCTAGCTAGCTAGCTCTGTGTGTCAATGTAGCAATTCATTTATAAACTAAAAATCTGATATCTTAAAAGTTTCCTTCATTTTCGTTCTATTATCTATACAATAGGCCATAACTGGATTTTGGCCCAATAGTCCTGGCATATTCCCTCGTTCAAGGAGCTTTCCGTTTTGATTGGGTTATTTTTGCCTAAAAACCTTTAGGCCTAGTTAAAGAAAAATATAAAAAACAACTGTGCATCTCTGCCCAGCCTGTCAAGAGTGACCAACGGGGTGTTATTCATCCCCAGTGGCTCTGCCAGTGTCGAGAGGATATTCTCCCCTGCTGGCCGGCTCTCCAGGCACCATCACATGAGCCTGAAGCCACAGACTAAACTCGTGTTTCTGAAAATGAATTCAAAGGCACTAATAAGTTATTTTTCATTTAATTATAAGTAAGTCACAGCCTATATGGCCAATTCACAGACTATAATGGTTTAATACAACGAAATGCCGTTTAAACGCTGAGCTCTTTATGTTCCTACCAGCCTATTGTGTAGCACTCGCAAATACTTCACAATATATTTCTTTGTAGGCTATAGCCTTGAAATAATTGAAATAACAGACTAATAATATAGCCTAAATAATAAATGTTTGTTTCTTAAGTTCCCTGTCTGGCTCCTGACCTATTTACAGTGTTTTTATGTGTAGCAAAAACTCAGGGAGGAAAAGGTGTAGATTCACGCGCAGAGCGCGGCAGGTGATCATTTAGCCTCCGCAGAAGGCAGGATTCATGGTCATAGGCAGGCAATGGTCATACATAGGTAGGTAAACAGTCAGGTGACTCAAAACTAGGACTGAAGGCTATAACTGGTTGTCACAAACGAGCTGGGAAAAGGCTTAGTAGAGTCTAAACGAACAATACCTCACAAAGGCACAAACAGAATGAACGGAACTAAATAAGGAGCTGATGAGACCAGGTGAGTAACCAACACAGGTGAAAACAATGACAAAAATGAAAGACAGGGCTACGTTCAAGAACACAAAGAAACAGGGCTACGTTCCAGAACACAAAGAAACGGGGCTACGTTCCAGAACACAAAGAAACATTGCTACGTTCCAGATTACAAAGAAACAGGGCTACGTTCCAGAACACAAAGAAACAGGGCTACGTTCCAGAACACAAAGAAACAGGGCTACGTTCCAGAACACAAAGAAACAGGGCTACGTTCCAGAACACAAAGAAACAGAGCTACGTTCCAGAACGCAAAGAAACAGGGCTACATTCCAGAACGCAAAGAAACAGGGCTACGTTCCAGAACACAAAGAAACATTGCTATGTTCCAGAACACAAAGAAACAGGACTACGTTCCAGAACACAAAGAAACAGGGCTACGTTCCAGAACACAAAGAAACAGGGCTACGTTCCAGAACACAAAGAAACAGGGCTACGTTCCAGATTACAAAGAAACAGGGCTACGTTCCAGATCACAAAGAAACAGGGCTACGTTCCAGATCACAAAGAAACAGGGCTACGTTCCAGAACACAAAGAAACAGGGCTACGTTCCAGAACACAAAGAAACAGGGCTACGTTCCACAACACAAAGAAACAGAACACAAGGTTGACTAAGAAAATAAATACAGAACCTTAACAACATGCTGTTTTACATGACATGTAGCCAATTTGAAATGATGTTCGCTTCACATTTTCATGTTTATTCAAATACTTTTCATTCAAATCCATATGGTTTTGTTTCAATACTTAAAAAAACAATTGGTAGGTCCAAGTACTTACATAAATAGACGGGTTTTGGTTCAATTGTGCTTTTAATTAATGGAGCGAATTTGGAGCTGCAGGGAGCATTTTTTTATTTTTTTGCGGAGCGGTTGGAAAGGATGTGGAGTGCTGGAGCATGCGCATCCCTCCATTAACAATGAGCAGGTTATCCAACCACTCACATGCTCTGATACACACACACACACATCCTGGCTTCCTTCCATTGGGATAAAGTCAAGAGCTCTGAGTGAATTGCTTCATTGGAACCATAACCATCACTAAAACACAGGTCATTGATGGGGCTGTCTATACCGTTAAAACACAGGTCATTGATGAGGCTGTCTATACCTTTAAAACACAGGTCATTGATGAGGTCATCTATACCTTTAAAACACAGGTCATTGATGAGGCTGTCTATACCGTTAAAACACAGGTCATTGATGAGGTCATCTATACCGTTAAAACACAGGTCATTGATGGGGCTGTCTATACCGTTAAAACACAGGTCATTGATGAGGTCATCTATACCTTTAAAACACAAGTCATTGATGAGGCTGTCTATACCGTTAAAACACAGGTCATTGATGAGGTCATCTATACCTTTAAAACACAGGTCATTGATGGGGCTGTCTATACCGTTAAAACACAGGTCATTGATGAGGTCATCTATACCTTTAAAACACAGGTCATTGATGAGGCTGTCTATACCGTTAAAACACAGGTCATTGATGAGGTCATCTATACCTTTAAAACACAGGTCATTGATGAGGCTGTCTATACCGTTAAAACACAGGTCATTGATGAGGTCATCTATACCTTTAAAACACAGGTCATTGATGGGGCTGTCTATACCGTTAAAACACAGGTCATTGCACTCTTTATACCCTCTGTCTCTCTCTCTCTCTCTGTCTCTGTGTCTCTCTCTCTCTCTCTAGCTCTCTCTAGCTCTCTCTCTATCTCTCTCTCTAGCTCTCTCTCTAGCTCTCTCTGTCTCTCTGTCTCTCTCTCTCTCTAGCTCGATCTCTGTCTCTCTCTAGCTCTCTCTCTCTCTGTCTCTCTCGTTCTCAACCTGTTCCTCCTTCCTATTTTCTCCCTCTCTCTATTGTCTGTAAAGATCACTCTCTCCAGGCCTTATCAGTGTTGCATGCTTGCTGGTGCGATAATGGTGCACCTCGGTTACTGGTTATTAAACTCAGTGGCTTCTATATAGAGGAACAGCAAACATTGATCATGTTAATGTCCAGGCCAAAACCACAGATGTCAGTTACTAGTATCATTGATGACATGAAAACAGATGGGGCAGTGGTACTGATGGAGACGGGCGATGCCAGAAAAATAGATGGGCAGTGGTACTGATGGGGACGGGTGATGCCAGAAAAATAGATGGGCAGTGGTACTGATGGAGACGGGCGATGCCAGAAAAATAGATGGGCAGTGGTACTGATGGGGACGGGCGATGCCAGAAAAATAGATGGGCAGTGGTACTGATGGAGACGGGCGATGCCAGAAAAATAGATGGGCAGTGGTACTGATGAGGACGGGCGATGCCAGAAAAATAGATGGGCAGTGGTACTGATGGAGACGGGCGATGCCAGAAAAACAGATGGGCAGTGGTACTGATGGGGACGGGCGATGCCAGAAAAATAGATGGGCAGTGGTACTGATGGAGACGGGCGATGCCAGAAAAATAGATGAGCAGAGGTACTGATGGGGACGGGCGATGCCAGAAAAATAGATGGGCAGTGGTACTGATGGAGACGGGCGATGCCAGAAAAATAGATGAGCAGAGGTACTGATGGGGACGGGCGATGCCAGAAAAACAGATGGGCAGTGGTACTGATGGAGACAGGCGATGCCAGAAAAACAGATGGGCAGTGGTACTGATGGAGACAGGCGATGCCAGAAAAACAGATGGGCAGTGGTACTGATGGAGACAGGCGATGCCAGAAAAACAGATGGGCAGTGGTACTGATGGAGACAGGCGATGCCAGAAAAACAGATGGGCAGTGGTACTGATGGAGACAGGCGATGCCAGAAAAACAGATGGGCAGTGGTACTGATGGAGACAGGCGATGCCAGAAAAACAGATGGGCAGTGGTACTGATGGAGACAGGCGATGCCAGAAAAATAGATGGGCAGTGGTACTGATGGAGACAGGCGATGCCAGAAAAACAGATGGGCAGTGGTACTGATGGAGACAGGCGATGCCAGAAAAACAGATGGGCAGTGGTACTGATGGAGACAGGCGATGCCAGAAAAACAGATGGGCAGTGGTACTGATGGAGACAGGCGATGCCAGAAAAACAGATGGGCAGTGGTACTGATGGAGACAGGCGATGCCAGAAAAACAGATGGGCAGTGGTACTGATGGAGACAGGCGATGCCAGAAAAACAGATGGGCAGTGGTACTGATGGAGACAGGCGATGCCAGAAAAACAGATGGGCAGTGGTACTGATGGAGACAGGCGATGCCAGAAAAACAGATGGGCAGTGGTACTGATGGAGACAGGCGATGCCAGAAAAACAGATGGGCAGTGGTACTGATGGAGACAGGCGATGCCAGAAAAACAGATGGGCAGTGGTACTGATGGAGACAGGCGATGCCAGAAAAACAGATGGGCAGTGGTACTGATGGAGACAGGCGATGCCAGAAAAGTAACGTATACGTATACAAAAAAAACACGAGTGAAAGTTGTCACAGCTGGTTGTTTCTCTCCATGTGTTTCTATACGTTCAGGTGGTTTTATACATACGATGTGTCTGAACGGAACAAAAAGGTGTTAACAGCTAAATATAAATACATTGTTGTTACCTCTCCATATGTGATATTAGAAACGGGTCAAGAATACACCTCTCCATATGTGATATTAGAAACGGGTCATGAATACACCTCTCCATACGTGATATTAGAAACGGGTCATGAATACACCTCTCCATATGCCTCCTTTTCTGTATTTGCAAATAAAAAGGCATACTCTGCAAGATTTGCGCACCATCCAAAAAGTGAGCCCAGCAACAATAATGTAATCAATAGAGCAAGATAGAAATATTACAGACTATGGCTTTAAGTATTAGTAAACTCCTGACTCACTTTCAGAGTCCACTTCCAGGACTGGTGATATAAAGGTATCTGTTCCAGCAGTTAGAGTCAGAGGGACTGAGGTTGACCAGGACTGGTGATATAAAGGTATCTGTTCCAGCAGCTAGAGTCAGAGGGACTGAGGTTGACCAGGACTGCTGATATAAAGGTATCTGTTCCAGCAGCTAGAGTCAGAGGGACTGAGGTTGACCAGGACTGGTGATATAAAGATATCTGTTCCAGCAGCTAGAGTCAGAGGGACTGAGGTTGACCAGGACTGGTGATATAAAGGTATCTGTTCCAGCAGCTAGAGTCAGAGGGACTGAGGTTGACCAGGACTGGTGATATAAAGGTATCTGTTCCAGCAGCTAGAGTCAGAGGGACTGAGGTTGACCAGGACTGTATTTGTAGAAAAACAGATTAGTACCGGTGACGATGTGGGTGGCACAGGCACGGTTCACTGAGGCACACTAACCGGATTTACCAAAATACTGAGAATGCAACTTTAAAGTCAGGTGACACCGTAGGCCCTGAGGCTTACAACTGGAACTATATTACTGTATCTTGTATTCCATATCAAATATGAAATGTTTTGACTATAAAATGTTATTAAATATGAAAAAAGTGTGATTACAAAATGTTATCAAATCTGAAATGTCATTGTTATGAAATATTATTACATGTGAAATATTATTATTAAATGTTATGGCCCCTATTATGAATCCTCAGACAACCTGGGACTACTGTCCCTATCACCTGCACTGGGCTATGGCTGGAGTGTGTGTGTGTGTGAGAGAGAGAGAGAGACACACACACACAAGGAGAGAAAGTGAAAGGGGGGGGAGATGGTGTAGGATATTTTACTCACCCAACAGGGATCCTATGAGGATGAGCACCTGGATGGTAGTGGTGAAGTTCCGATAGGCTTGGTCTGTGATGGAGCGCTCCTGGCCGTTATCCAACCGTGTAGGTGTTGGACCTGACCCGTTATGGGGATCCAGCAGGAGGTGGGCCGGGGTGAAATTCGCGGTTCCATCTCCTGCGGTCGGAACCCAACTCCCAACATCCATTTTAGTTCACCTCAAGAGGGTATTACACTTTAAATTACATCTAAGATCCCAGTAAATGGCCAATGAATAGGCTGGAGGTTAGTCGGAAGTCAATACTGGCCGCACTTCATGTGGAATGAAGTCAAGATTCATTTGGAAAATGAGACCTTTTAGAAATGAGGTGTGAGAATGGGTTTGCCCTGAGGTGCCAATAGTCCATTGCCCCGCTGGTGAACAGGCATTCCCGCAGAGGGGCCAATTTCAAGACAGAATGGCATTTATATGTCACTCTCTTCTTGCATTCAAGTCCACACAGTCAAAAAAATGGTTTGGAAAAACAGGCCAGAATATAGATTCACAATTTCATATGTTCAGATTGCCCAAATATTACATCATGTTAAATGTTGTCTCCCTACATCATGCGGTGACATCTCTCCATTCAACAACCGACGAGCGTGCGCTGTCCATTGTGATGAAAAATGCTACCTGTTCTTAAGAGGTAAACTTCTGTCACAGATACATCTAAAAAATAAACAAAAATAAAAAATAAACGTCAACCTACATGAAAAACCGATAAACTACTGACTGACTAGGGTCCAGTCATAATAATTGACATTCAACATCCACATATTTAGATGACAGGATGTGCCAATATCTAGCCTATCAAGCACGTTTCTATTTCAAGGATTTTGTTCACTTATTAAAGACAGTGCATTTTGCCCTCAAATATATGAGATTCAGCTATACATACCTTCAAGGATTTTTCTTATCGAGACTACGGACACAGTCTCGTTGGTTACACCACGGAAATCTAAGATTTCCTTCAGTTTCTTGCTCATCAGCCCGTCCGTCAGCGGTTTGGACTATCAGCCCGTTTCATTAGGCTATTAGGAATAAAGGAGGGAACGCGTTCATCTGTCTCCTCAATCCGATTGATAAAATATTCTCTCCATGCGCGTCACCGTCAGCCCGCCGCTGTCAGTCAGTCTGCCAGCACTCTATCTGCGGGAGACTCGCTGTGCTGTGTGATGGGGCCGTAGATAAACGAATATTTTTCCTAAAGATCAGGCATCACACCGGAGGCAAGAGTCCCTCCTCTTCGTAGTAATAACATGGGCTCTGATAGACTCCTTCATAAATACATGACCGAAAAAAAAAATCGAATGAAATCGTATTTGTCTCACTACAACAGGTGTAAACATAACAGTGACAGGTTTACTTACCAGCTCTTTCCCAATGATGCAGATTAAAGCACATAAAACACACAGGAATGAAGCTATACGCAAGGAGTGCCATAACCATATCAATGTGTAGAGAGATACGTGGTAATTGAGGTAGA
The DNA here is from genome assembly GCF_013265735.2 of Oncorhynchus mykiss. Taxonomy (NCBI): domain Eukaryota; kingdom Metazoa; phylum Chordata; class Actinopteri; order Salmoniformes; family Salmonidae; genus Oncorhynchus; species Oncorhynchus mykiss. Next base: position 38,807,078 of record NC_048568.1, read on the forward strand.
TATGTAAAAACAGGCAAGGCTAAAGTGACCAGGCATCAGGATATAACACTAAATAAAGAATGACTGGGGCAAATGGAAATATAGCTACATTACACTTAATTTTACAATTTGAGCATTGTTAGCGTACTCATGGATGTCACTGTGCGTTTACATGTATAGTATGTTGCCGAGGCAATTCTTCCCCTGATCGTTGTACTAAAACGTGGCACATGTCCCAGTGGTCTAGAAGGAAATCCAGAGGCCAAAAACGACAACTCTGTATTGTTATGTTGCTACAACGTTACTCAGTTGGGAAATTCCTCTTAAGGTTAGCCGAATTCTCTCCCAGGAACACCCAAATAGGAGACGTTGGGACCAGACCTGCAACCCTGTCTCACATACAACGTTACTCAGTTGGGAAATTCCTCTTAAAGTTAGCCGAATTCTCTCCCAGGAACACCCAAATAGGAGACATTGGGACCAGACCTGCAACCCTGTCTCGCATACAACGTTATAAAGACATGTTTTCCATTCCATAGAGACAAAGATCATTTATGTATTTATTGTCAGCTAATCATCTGTTTATCACCTTTCGATGTAGCTCTACTAAATCAACAGTATGTATATGTTTCATTACATTTGACCTTTATTTAACTTGGCAAGTCAGTTAAGAACAAATTCTTATTTTCAATGACGGCCTAGGAACAGTGGGTGTTCAGGGGCAGAACGACAGATTTGTACCGTATCAGCTCGGGGGTTTGAACTTGCAACCTTCCGGTTACTAGTCCAACACTCGGTTACTAGTCCAACACTAGGCTACCCTGCCGCCCCACATATAAGCAACACACTTTAGCTACATGCAGATATAACTCATCACCTGAGGCTGAATCACTGATAATGTGTATATCAGTTTATTTGTCTCTCCTCACAGTCTGGCAGACTCTCACCTCTCTGACCAAGGCTCTTCTGCCCAGACTGCTCAGTTTGGCTGGGTGGCCAGCTCTAGGAAGAGTCTTGGTTGTTCCAAACTTCTTCCATTTAAGAATGATGGGCGAGACAGCCTACAGGGAGGAGGGGAGGGCACTCGGTATCAGGAAAACAAACTCTCAGTCAACATCAACAAAACAAAGGAGATTATCGTGGACTTCAGGAAACAGCAGAGGGAGCACCTACCTATCCACATCAATGAGACAGCAGTGGAGACCACCCACACAGACAGTGTGGTGAAGAAGGTGCAACAGAACCTCTTCAACCTCAGGAGGCTGAAGAAATGTGGCTTGTCACCTAAAACCCTCACGTTTATGAGATGCACAATTGAGAGCATCCTGTCGGGCTGTATCACCGCCTGGTATGGCAACTGCACCGCAAGGCTCTCCAGAGGGTAGTGAGGTCTGCACAACGCATCACCGGGGGCAAACTACCTGCCCTCCAGGACACCTACACCACCCAATGTCAAAGGAAGGCCATAAAGATCATCAAGGACAACAACCACCCGAGCCACTGCCTGTTCACCCCGCTATCATCCAGAAAGCGAGGTCAGTACAGGTGCATCAAAGCTGGGACCGAGAGACTGAAAAACAGCTTCTATCTCAAAGCCATCAGACTGTTAAACAGCAACAACACAGTGATGCTGCTGCCTACATACAGGCTTGAAATCATTGGCCACTTCAATAAATGGCTCACTATAATGTTTACATATCTGTCATTACTCATCTCATATGTATAGTGGGGCAAAAAAGTATTTAGTCAGCCACCAATTGTGCAAGTTCTCCCACTTAAAAAGATGAGAGAGGCCTGTAATTTTCATCATAGGTACACTTCAACTATGACAGACAAAATGAGGGGAAAAAATCCAGAAACTCACATTGTAGGATTTTTTATTAATTTATTTGCAAATTATGGTGGAAAATAAGTATTTTACATACACCTTAGCCAAATACAGTTAAACTCAGTTTAACTGCGTCCCCTTATGCCATAGTTTGTACATCTCACTTGTCAGTAGAAACCACATTTATTTAAGCAAGTCAGCCATTTCAGCTGTTTGTTTGTTTTTTAAGGCAGGAAATGAGGCTGAATGAACTGTTTCACTGCCAGACATGGCCATTCTGAAGGTGCTGGGACTCTGCTGTTGGCCCTAACAGTTTGTGGACACCGTTTGTCACCGTTACAGTGCAATTAATGTATTGTGGCTTTGCTGGCATGCATCCCACTTCTTTTTTTTTTGCCCCACCAAGAGTTACATGCTAAAATCGCCACTGGATATACACTGCCAGTCAAAAGGTATTAGAACACCTACTCATTCAAGGGTTTTTCTTTATTTTTACTATTTTCTACATTGTAGAATAATAGTGAAGACATCAACACTATGAAATAACACTTATAGAATCATGTAGTAACCAAAAAAAACAGTGTTAACCCAATCAAAATAAATAGTATATTTGAGATTCTTCAAATAGCCACCCTTAGCCTTGATGACAGCTTTGCACACTCTAGGCATTCTCTCAACCAGCATCACCTGGAATGCTTTTCCAACAGTCTTGAAAGAGTTCCCACATATGCTGAGCACTTGCTGGCTGCTTTTCCTTTACTCTGCAGCCTGACTCATTAGGTTGAGGTCGGGTGATTGTGGAGGCCAGGTCATCGGATGCAGCACTCCATCACTCTCCTTTTTGGTCAAATAGCCCTTACCCAGCCTGGAGGTGTGTTGGGTCATTGTCCTGTTGAAAAACAAATATAGTCCCTCTAAGCACAAACCAGATACGATGACGTATCGCTGCAGAATGCTGTGGTAGCCATGCTGTTTAAGTATGCCTTGAATTCTAAATAAATCACAGTGTCACCAGCAAAGCACCCTCACACACCATCACACCTCCATGCTTCACGGTGGGAACTACACATGCGGAGATCATCCGTCGACCTACTCTGCGTCTTACAAAGACCCAGCAGTTGGAACCAAAAATCTCAAATTTGGACTCATCAGACCAAAGGATAGATTTTCAACAGTCTAAAGTCCATTGCTCTTCTTCTGTCCTTTAGTAGTGGTTTCTTTGCAGCAATTCGATTGATTCACACAGTCTACTCTGAAAAGCTGATTTTGAAATGTGTCTGTTACTTGAACTCTGTGAAGCATTTATTTGGGCTGCAATTATTATTTGGGCTGCAATTTCTGAGGTGCAGTCAACTCTAATGACCTTATCCTCTGCAGCAGAGGTAATTCTAGGTCTTCCTTTCCTGTGGCAGTCCTCATGAGAGCCAGTTTCACCATAGCGCTTGATGGTTCTTGAAAGTAATGATGGAGTGTAATTTCTCTTTGCTTATTTGAGCTGTTCTTGCCATAATATGGACTTGGTATTTTACCAAATAGGGCTATCTTCTATATACCACCCCTACCTTGTCACAACACAACTGATTGGCTCAAACGTATTAAGGAAAGAAATTCCACAAATTAACTTTTAACAAGGCACACCTGTTAATTGAAATGCATTCCAGGTAACTACCTCAGGAAGCTGGCTGACAGAATGCCAAGAGCATGCAAAGCTCTCATCAAGGCAAAGGCAAATATACACTGCTCAAAAAAATAAAGGGAACACTTAAACAACACAATGTAACTCCAAGTCAATCACACTTCTGTGAAATCAAACTGTCCACTTAGGAAGCAACACTGATTGACAATACATTTCACATGCTGTTGTGCAAATGGAATAGACATCAGGTGGAAATTATAGGCAAATAGCAAGACACCCCCAATAAAGGAGTGGTTCTGCAGGTGGGGACCACAGACCACTTCACAGTTCTTAAGCTTCCTGGCTGATGTTTTGGTCACTTTTGAATGCTGGCGGTGCTTTCACTCTAGTGGTAGCATGAGACTGAGTCTACAACCCACACAAGTGGCTCAGGTAGTGCAGCTCATCCAGGATGGCACATCAATGTGAGCTGTGGCAAGAAGGTTTGCTGTGTCTGTCAGCGTAGTGTCCAGAGCATGGAGGCGCTACCAGGAGACAGGCCAGTACATCAGGAGATGTGGAGGAGGCCATAGGAGGGCAACAACCCAGCAGCAGGACCGCTACCTCCGCCTTTGTGCAAAGAGGAGCACTGCCAGAGCCCTGCAAAATGACCTTCAGCAGGCCACAAATGTGCATGTGTCTGCTCAAACGGTCAGAAACAGACTCCATGAGGGTGGTATGTGGGCCCGACGTCCACAGGTGGGGGTTGTGCTTACAGGGGGGCCGCACAGCCCTCTTTGGGGGGCCGCACAGCCCTCCATGTGCTCGCCAGAGGTAGCCTGACTGCCATTAGGTACCGAGATGAGATCCTCAGACCCCTTGTGAGACCATATTCTGGTGCGGTTGGCCCTGGGTTCCTCCTAATGCAAGACAATGCTAGACCTCATGTGGCTGGAGTGTGTCAGCAGTTCCTGCAAGAGGAAGGCATTGATGCTATGGACTGGCCCGCCCGTTCCCCAGACCTGAATCCAATTGAGCACATCTGGGACATCATGCTTTAGTCCAGGTCTGGGAGGAGATCCCTCAGGAGACCATCCGCCACCTCGTCAGGAGCATGCCCAGGCGCTGTAGGGAGGTCATACACACACTACTGAGCCTCATTTTGACTTGTTTTAAGGACATTACATCAAAGTTGGATCAGCCTGTAGTGTGGTTTTCCACTTTAATTTTGAGTGTGACTCTAAATCCAGACCTCCATGGGTTGATACATTTGATTTCCATTGATAATTTTTGTGTGATTTTGTTGTCAGCACATTTAACTATGTAATGACAAACGTATTCAATAAGAATATTTCATTCATTCAGATCTAGGATGTGTTATTTTAGTGTTCCCTTTATTTTTTTGAGCAGTGTATTTTGATTTGGTTTACTACATGATTCCATATGTGTTATTTCATAGTTTTGATGTCGTCTTCACTATTATTCTACAATGTAGAAAATAGTACAAATAAAGAAAAACCCTTGAATGAGTTGGTGTGTACAAACAGATGATTGGTACTGTATATAATATATCAAAGTTATTGTTAACAGAATCCAGTTAAATAAAGTACAGCAGCACATTCACAGGCTTATTCATGATACTCGTCTCCAATTGGATAATTTAGTTGCGTTCCAGGCTGACTACATTGCAGGCATTGCATTGCATTCAGCAATGGTTATGTGCCACTTCATTGACTGCACTGTAAGACATCAGATTACTATATCATATGATGTGGTAGGCTGATATGTTAAACACCTATCCACACATTGAGATCTGGCAGGAGTCTGCAAAATAGTCAACCAGGAAAGCAGCCATTCTCTTAGTGTTACAGCCTGGCTTTCTGGACAGTGTTGCTGTTGTGCTTCAGGTGTGTCCTGAAGAACTCCGGGACCCTCCTCCACAGGTCCAGCTGAGCCTCATGGTGGGCTTTAGCTTCCCCCCCAAACACCACCACTTTACCCACCGCAGAGTGGAAGCCAGACGGGCAGTGGGGCATGTAGGGCACCTCCAGGAAATGACCCGCCCTGGGGTAAGTCACCACCTCAAAGTTATCTTTCCCATGATGCCTCAGCTGGGCGGCGGCCTGCTGGGCAAAGAGACAGCTGTTCCAGTTCCTGTCGTCCTCGGAGACAACAAAAAGGAACCTAGAACCGGATCGTTCTATCGGGATCACGGAACCGCGGTTCCTTTCTGCTATCGGATCTGGTAAGGTGTCTCGGATATCGAGAAGGCCGGACGGTGTGAGGGTGATGTTCTCTAGGCTAGGCACGAGGGGAGGGATGACGAGGTCTCTGTAGTGCAGTGGTGTCACGACATTAGCGTTGCAGCCGTTGATCCAGACTGTGGCTGAGATGCCAGAGAGAAAAGAGGCCATGGACAGAGCCAGTTCGCCACTCTTAGAGATGGACAGGATTCCTATTCCTGGACCCTGGACCTAGAGAAAGAGACAATGGTTTGCCAAGAGACTAAAAATCATTACAGACAATCAAAGTAACCTGGTTTTGACAAACCAATAAATAGCATGGTTAAACTGAACACATAAAAAAGCATTGTTGTTATGTTGTCATTGTTATGAGTGTGACTGTTTAGTTGATATGATGTGTAGAGAAACAGCCACTAGGTGGCAGCAGTTACACAGTTAACAAAATATTGAAGTCCAGTGAAAGGAACCTCAAGGTGGCATTTACCTCTCATGGATGGAAGAAATGGCCCATATTCACAATGCATCTCATAGTAAGAGTGCTCGACATTCTATAGAGGAGGGTAAATCCTAGATCAGCACTCTTACTATGAGATGTTTCATAAATACAGGGCCTTGCTCTTCTTCCGCAACTAACCTGAGGCTGTCTCCTCAGGAATGTGATGGCCTCTTCAAAGTACTCCAGGTCAAAGTATTTGGGTAAGGTTTTGGGCAGGTCCTGGAAGCCAGAGTAGCCCAGCGCCAGAACCACAAAGCCTTTGTTAGCCAGCAGACTGGCCCGGACTTCAGATACACCTCCACCCAGAATATACATATCCAGGACACCAGGAAATGGACCTGGCCCTGAGGATGGGGCAATAGGAAAAGGTTGTTGGGCAACCGTTGTTGTCAGTTGCACAACTGAAACGCATTTAGCCCAGCCCCTTTGAATCAGAGGTCCGGGGGATATTTTTAATCGACATCAACGTCATGGGGAGAAGTTGTTGGGGGGTTTACTGCCTTGTTCAAGGGCAACCAGTGACCTTCCGGTTACTGGCCCACTTGGCTACCTGCCGCTCGCTTGCCGAGAGATAGCGACATATAATCTCAAGGCTGTTCTGTAACGGTTTCCTTCAAACACATACACATTCTGTTTTATGAGTCTATGATGCAAAGTTGTGTAGCCTAATACAAAGGCCTATTATCCTACAAGTGTAATTTGTGTTTTTCTGAGGAGATCTCACGACACTTTAAGAACACTTTCAAGCATATGTGCAAAGTAAACGATAGATGACAGACAAGAGGACGATGTGATAGGAGAGAAATGTGAAACTACATACACTTCAGAAAGGCATGACGAAACAGGGGACAACGACAATGGAAATATATACAGAGATATTTTTTTACTATTCATCAAATTAACGGATAGGCCAAGCCTACACAACTAACCTGGTGGTAGAAAGAGGGTCCCCCGAATTCTCCCATTTTTCATGCCCAACGGTATCCTCCTCAGCCCTTCCGTCATGAACTGCCTCTCGATAGTCTCTGTTGCCAAGATCTCACCTGTGTCCTCGTGCAGCGCGTCTATATCAACCATCATTGAACTCAACAAATTCTTTTTCAATAGTTTGTGGTGTGGAGTCTCGGGCGTCATTGCCCAAAACAAGCCCATGGGTTCAACTCCTGTATAACTTCCACCCAGAGAGGGGGAGAGGCACAGGTCTACCTGTCCTGTAGAATCTGCGGAGTACAGAGCGGAAGCTTTGAAGATGATCCCTTTATCGTCCCTGAGTTTGGACCTCAATTCCACTTTCTGGTGCGGAGAAAGTCCATCTACCTTGACGTGCACCGGTTCGTCGAAGAAACAGCGAGGATTGGGGAGAAGACGGACGCGAACCTGTTGCGAATTCGACCGCAATGATGTGTATAACCATAGAAACCATGGTTTTGAGAGAAATTCCTTGTACACCAATTGGGCCAACATGACTAAACTATTTTAATCTTATTTCCAAAATAATAACAGCAACTACTACTGCCGCTGCACGTTTGTAGGTATTTTTACGAGACGGACGCCTCTTACTTTAAACTATAATATTTACTTTGAGCTATAATATGTCCCAGACACAGCCTCCAATATGGCCAGCCGTTGTTTCCAACATAATAAATGGTCGCGCATGACGATGGCGTCTTGTTATTTCGTAATGAGTCTACTTTGCGCCCGAGCCGACATAAAATCGCCCTTCCCCTTCGCGTGAACGCGCACACATTCAAACTTCAATTCTGCAACTGCTAGTTCAAGATTTCTGCTCTGTGTTCCTTCAAGGCAGCTGTCAATGATCACGTTCGGTTTCATTTTTTATGGCGGTTTGATCGCAGGGTAGGCACTAGTAATGTCTGCAGTTTTTGGTTTAGCTATTTGTTTTAAGGTGTATTTGTCTATAAATAACTTTGCCATAATTCGGCATCTCTCCCATGTCGTATTCGACTAGTAGTTGTTCTGAACTGTTTATTGCTTGCCTACATTTTACTCCTTCCTCTGTGTTTAATATAACCAGGGGTGGAAGTAACGAATTACAACTACTCATGTTCCTGTAATTGAGTAGCTTTTCTGTGTACTTGTACATTTAGTATTTTTCAAAAGGCTGTACTTAAGTACTTAACTACTTTACCTAATTCAAAATGTACTTAGAGTACAATCTAGAAAAGGGATGCACATCATCATGGCAAGCACATAAAGTTTTCGCCTTTACATGCTGACCAGACCGGACAGGTCGCGTGCGCGAGCGTCGCAAAATAAATGTTGAAATCCACGTTATTCAATTATTCACCCACACTGCTCACGGGCGCCAACGAGGGTCTGCGATGCCAAGGGCTAAAATAGACGCATATCGTGCTGAAAGTCGTGCCTCTCCCATCTCCTCATTGGTTTATAGAAGCAGGTACCCACGTGCCATCTCCTCATTGGTTATACCCACGTGGGTGATTGAAAGACTAACTGTTTTGCCGGTGGTCGTGGTAATACTATGAAAGTTTAGATGCGATCACCATATAAGTTCAAAGATGAAAAGGCCTGGAAGGAGGAGAGTGTTATGGGTGTAAGATGGCACAGTGATGCCATCTGTTGGTAAATGTTCATTACTGCAACTCTTGTGTTTTACCGGGGTGCTTGAGATACCCGGATGTGTTGTGATGTACTGAACAAGACTGGTTACTCGCATCAATGCCTCTGTCTCGTCATTTAGCATTCAAACAGAGAGATGACTAGAAATGATTCGGTTGGCCATTTTATGTGTGGATTAATTGTCGGAGTAGAGGACCTTGTGCATTTCAGGTAAAATAACAACTCAATGTTTATATCCCAGGGCAAATTAGCTAGCAACAGCAAGCTAACATACATGTTTAATGCTTTTTGACCTGTCCCCAAATGAATGTCATTGGTTCAGAGTTTGTTTTGATATTTTAACCTGCGTATCGTGATCACGTTTGGTGCAGGGGGACAAAATAAATGTATGCACGATGGCGCTCAGACGGTTTGGGTTCCGTGTTAGTAGTAGCTAGAACTGTTCACATGTTTGTCAGTGACAAGTAACATGCAGTGTTGCCAACTCCTCAGTAAGGAAAGTAGCTATTGGCTTTCCTAAAAGTCACTAAATGACATCATCGCCTAATTTGCATAATTTTGCCATCTGCATGTAATTGTGATGGACGCTGTAGAAGCGAGGAATAACGTTGTGGGAGAGACAGGGTGTTTCTTACTCACTTTATGTTTAGAACTACAAATGAGCAAGCTGCAGAGAGTGGCACACAAAGCGAATACGAATCAGATTTGAGGCCATACTCCTCTTCCATCACTTTATGGACCCCATTGTTAATCCCTTCATAAGAGGCATTGTCAATCCCTATCCCCAGGAGTTTCTCTTTAAGACAACACTTCTCGAGGAAAGCCACAACAGCACGGGCTATAGATTTGGCATCTCCTCCCTCCAACTCAACAAGTCCCAGAAATGTTGATAATTGTCTGCTTGGTGTCACTAAAGTACCTTATCACAACCCCCAGGTACTTAGAAACACTTACATCTGCGACCAACTTTTTCAGAAAGTATGTTGGTGCTAGAACACCATTAATAATTTGTGTGTTAGAGTTGCGTAAATTCGAATCTGGTATCAGGAAAAATATGACAATGAGTTACCGATTGTATACTATGTATTTTTTATTAGCTAAGTAATAAATGGCAAATGCAACTTTCGTATATACGGGCTCACTGTAATACCACGCAGGGCAAAACAGGGAACTGACAGGATGTATGTAAACAGTGTTCTTATACTGTGATGGACATAGTTCCAACCCGTCTGTTGGCCTATCACAGTAGAGGCTGAGCGTGGTTTAGACTTGCAACTTTGTAAGATACAGCAAGTCACACCATGTGCTCAATATTCTCACATACAAACACAAGGACAAAGCATCTGCTGGGCTGTTATCTACAGTTTTGCAACATGCAGGTCACACCATGTTACTCAGCTCTTGTCACACACACAAACAGGCAAGTAGATGTAGCAAGCAGTTGTTTAATCTCATGATAATGCTCAAGTGCACAAATGCAGATACCTCACACAGCCAACACCAGATAATATTTAATAATATTTATATGGCAATGGCTATAATGTAAAAACACAGAATCCCACATGTGCAGGTTGTCCTGTGCATTTTGAAGTGGGTAGCAGCAGTCGAGTCTGAGAAAGCAGCTCTACATGCTTCTCCAATGTGATCATATGCCAGCATGGAACAGTGTTCAGCGATAGCTAATGCCATGGTGGCATTAACCATAAATGGCAGCTTGTTTTGGGTGGAACTGTTATCGGGCTTTGCCTTTTGAGTATGTTTTTGAGTTGTCATGTTTTTTTTTTTACATCAAAGTTTGGTGTGGAAATCAGCCTTACAATACAGGCAGTATGCCTGTGTATCGTCTCCAATAAACGGCTTCAACCAGCCTTTGAATTCAGGGTTTGATTCCCACTCCTTTCTGTATTTGAGAGTGTACAGTTTAGACTGAGACATGATGAGCTAGCCAGCTAGATGTCTAGCTTATGTCACAGAGAGGCACACACACACAGTGGACAAGGTGAGTAAGTGACTGACTGGGTTAGTCAAATGCAGTGATTTTTGTGCAGTGATTTATTTTAGACAGAGAACATTTTACATTTACATCCCGCCCTGAATGTAAGCCAGGACATGACCAGACGGACCAATGCATTTACATTTCAATCGCGCCAAAACGGCCCAATCACAGCTGTGTATGCAAACCAACTGATCGGTAAACAGTTTTTTTAAACAGTAAAAAATAGAAGAAAAAAATGTTTCCTAATCAACTTGAAAAAATAAATGGAGCCTAACGAGATTGAGAAGGTTCAGGAGACAATAGACAGAGCCAGTGGCCGGGTCTTCTGAAGATCACGAGGAAGGAAATGCCTGGCCGCATCTCAAAGAACACTTCCGCTTCAAGCAGAGAGGAGGAGACAGTAACTATGGAATGTAAAGATGGTGGAGGTGGCTGCCTACAAAAACTCTGCTTCAAATTTTAGGAAACATGTAATGGTACAAAAAGTAAATGTGTAAATATGTATATATTTTTTAAAGTAAAGTTGTAAATGTATTTTATTGCCATGAATGGCGTTTGTTGTGTAGGCTATGTAGCCAGTTTCATTCAATCTGTAGCGTAATGCTAACGTTAGCTAGCTCATCCTGTTGCTAGCTAGTTAGACGCTAACCCTGACCAATGTCTTAACACAGCTGAAGGAACTTTTGCCTGTAGTGCGGGCTACTACCTCATTGACATTATGGTGGCTAGTAGTTAGCCATCCCCATAATTTAAATTGTTGGGGATAGCTAAAAGTGAAATTAAGGAACTTGTTTAGATAAAATAAATAATTTTGAGACCTGGGATTTTTAGGTAAGTGCATTATCTTATTTGTTTATTACCTAGCTATATCTGGTTGGATCACTGAGTTTCCAATAATATCCCAAAACAATGTTTGGTAAAACTATAACGTTAGTTCTTATAACTGGGGAAAATAACAATATTCCCCAACATCCATAAGTATTTGGACAGTGACATTATTCAAAACATGCTGTAATTTCTAAATGGTTCATTTGATATGAATAAAAAACATCTTATAGCTGACAGTCTGCACTTTAACCCCATTGTCATTGGATCTTTTAAAATCCAAATGTGCTGGACTACAGAGCCAAAACAAAGTGTCATTGCCCAAATACTTAGATTGTAGATTTGATGCGGTTTTAAGTTAAGTTTGGTTTTATACAAACTAGTCAGGCAATATACATTTTGCCCAGACTGATGCAGTAATTTTGTCCACAGAGGAAACATCCATTAAAGATGACAAACTACAATATGCTCACCTTTGCAACCACAAACAAAAGAACCAAGGAACTATCAAACACCTCTTCAACTTGCAAAGATATCTGAAATGGCAGTGGGAGGAGCCAGGTGCGTCTCACAAGCAACCGTTGACAAGCTTGTCATTGATTTGATCTGTGAGGGCCAACAGCCGTTCTCTGCGGTCAAACAACCAGCTTTTAAAGAGTTGGTAACCACCCTGCATCCTCAATGCAAAGTAATCTCCAGACCTACTGTTCGTTCAAGAATAAATGAAGCAGCCAATCACACGAAGAAGACCGTTAGGGTACATTATGTTGCCACCACCACTGATTGGACAGCTCATCAAAGGAGTTACATAGGGGTCACTTGATAGATTAAGAAACTGACGTTCTGCTGCACTCGCTTGCAGGAGATTGAGAGGTTCCCACACAGGTGATGTGCTTGCAGGTGTCCTCGACGACATCCATTATGCATACAGGATCAGGGGAAAAGTAGTAAGAACCACAACAGACAGTGGATCAAACTTCATCAAAGCATTCAATGTTTTTTTTGGGTGAGCAGAGCCAGGCAGTCGAGTCAGCAGACCGAGACACAGATGCTGAAGAGCCAGCAGAGCAGGTTGAATGCTAAGACACCTATTCCATCCTGGAAAATGACAGTGGCCTAGAATAATCAACTCCCTCAGCATCAACGGTGTGCATGTCACCTGCTGAAGCTAATTGCAACAGATTCTGCGCTGGCAGAAACACAGTGATGGCTACAAAAGGTTGTCCAGAGCATCTTTTGCCAAATGCCATGTGGAGTAAAACAGGACGGTCAACCTTAGCTGCTGAAGTTGTAGAGAATGAGTGCAAACTGCAGTTGATCCGTCCAAATCTAAACAAGTTGGAACTCAACTTACCTGACTGTGGAGAGGATCACACATATCATACAAGAGAAGGGGGAGGATACCATAAGAAAGGTGTGACAAGAATTAACTGAAAATGTGAGTAGCAATTCTTTGAATCAACGTAAATATTTTCCTATTACAGTATTATATTGTCAATGAAATGTTAGAATTCTAAGAGGTATTACATTCACCTTGTCTTTCAGGGATGAGCCCGGCAGAAATGTCCTTCTTGAATGAGTACTGCAAAGTGATGAAGCCTTTGGTCTCAGCTTTGAACATTTTACAGTCTGAGACCAACATGCATATGGGGTGGCTGCTACCAGTGATCCGCTTACTAAAATCAAAACTTCAAGAGGTCGGGAAGCATCTTGCCAAATGTGCCTACCACTTATCAGAGCCATTCAGAGAGAAGTGATGTGAGTTAAGTGTTCGATAGGTTGTTCCACAAATAATATGGCTTTTGAACATTTTGTATATGTGAAGTTGAAGATTTAATATTAAAATCAGCTGTGGTGGATCTTATCTTGTTTTCGTTATTTTCTGGTGTTGTCACGAACGTCGTCAGGGAAATGACCGGACCAGGGTGCAACGGGGTGAGCTTACATTTTCTCTTTATTTCTTTAAAATGGAGCCAACAAAACAACAACAATGACCGTGAAGCTCCGTGAGGATATACCTGCATCAAACGAAGACAACTACCCACAACTAAGGTGTAAAAGTAAAAAAAAAAAAAAAAAAAGGCTGCCCAAGTAAGATTCCCAATCAGAGACAACGATAGACAGCTGTCCCTGATTGAGAACCATACCCGGCTAAAACATAGAAACAGAAAACATAGAATGCCCACCCCACATCACACCCTGACCAAACCAAATGGAGGAATAAAACGTCTCTAAGGTCAGGGCATATATTGTTACATGTTAACAATATTACATATACAGCAGTATATAGAAAAGTACTTTATTTTTACAATTATTAATTTGTTTGTGAAGCTTGCATTCAGTTGCCATACCCTTTTCACATGAACTTCCATTCTTGTAAAAGGATAATACAAAATAACCATCCAAATTTGAAATAGCAAATTATTTTAGATGTAACTTTTACTCTGAGTACTTTTTAAATCTGCTACATTCTACTTTTTTTTAAACTTTTTTTTTTTTTTACACCAGTACTTTTACTTCTACTTGATTTACAATTTCATTAAAGTAACAGTACTTCAACTTGAGTAGGATTTTAAAGTACTCTTTCCATCCCTGAATATAACACACATACATGAATTATTAACTTTGGTTGCCTGACGTGATGTTTGTTCTATAGAAAGTATTTGATTAAAAATTACGAGGGGTGGGAGTATTTCGGCAGGGCCATTTTCTTGCCTGATTAAACATCATTTACAAACAAAGTAATCGTGTTCAGTGAATCCGCCAGATCAGAGGCATTTGGAATGACCAGGCATTTGGAATGACCAGGCATTTGGAATGACCAGGCATGTTGTCTTGACAAGTGTGTGAATTTGACCATTTTCCTGTCCTGCTAAGCATTCAAAATGTAATGAGTACTTTTGGGTATCAGGGAAATTGTATGGAGTAAAAAGTACATTATTTTCTTTAGGAATGCAGTGAAGTAAAAGTTGCAAAAAGTATAAATAAAGTACAGACACCGCAAAAAAAAAAATCTGACTTTGGTGTAGGCTACTGTATGTTTTGACTCGGGTCCCCGAGCTTACATGAGCAAGGCAGTTAACCCACTGTTCCCCTGAACAAGGCAGTTAACCCACTGTTCCCCTGAGCAAGGCAGTTAACCCACTGTTCCCCTGAGCAAGGCAGTTAACCCACTGTTCCCCTGAGCAAGGCAGTTAACCCACTGTTCCCCTGAGCAAGGCAGTTAACCCACTGTTCCCCTGAACAAGGCAGTTAACCCACTGTTCCCATGAACAAGGCAGTTAACCCACTGTTCCCCTGAACAAGACAGTTAACCCACTGTTCCCTGGGCTCCGATGACGTGGATGTTGATTAAGGCAGCCCTCTGCACCTCTCTGATTCAGAGGGGTTGGGTTAAATGCAGAAGACACATTTCAGTTGAATGCATTCAGTTGTACAACTGACTAGGTATCCCCCTTCCCAGTGGCGCAAGTTCGTTGATTTCTAAAAAATATGTTTTCACTTTGTCACTAGAGGGTATTGTGTGTAGATGGGTAAGAGAAAAAAAATATTTATTTCATCCACTTTGAATTTAGGCTGTAACAACAAAATGTGTAAAAAGTCAAGGGGATTGAATACCTTCTGAAGGCATTGTACTTTTGAAATAAGTTTCCATAGTAACCACAGAAAACACACCTGTTTAAAAACCCATCTTAATTTTTTGGGGGGAAGAACATTCCATTGTTAGTACTTCAGTAGTATTACAATTAAATGTTGTAAAAGTGTATGGTTTAAATGACAGTGATCTGTCTTTTAACTTACTGCCTTCCTTCTTGTTCCTTTCAGTAGCATATTTCTCTTAAGACTTTTTGTTTGTCCGTTTTTCCCCTGGTAGCATTCATGTTTTGTTTGTGCCCACAACTTGAAAAGAACACTATTGAATAGGAGAATTTTACTCTCCCAACTTATTTTGTTTATTTCCCCTACCAAAGGCTGTGTTTTTGTTGATGGTAAAGCATATGACCTACTACTAGTAGAATGAAAGGCATATAGGGAAACATATAACGTTGCTCTATCAAGTAGAGTAACTCCTCTGTGTTTTTAAGAGGAATGGAATCACATTTTAAAATGTGAAGCAGCCACTTTGGTGTTTCCACATAATATTTGGTAGTGAGGGGAAGCCTACTTGTGGACAGTGGGAGAAGATTGAACGAGATGGATTTTTGGCAGACATTCTGTAAATTTTCTCATCGATGAAACATTTGATCTCAATAGAGTTTTCTGTTTCCAAAACTAGAATCTGTTACGAACAGTGGACCAAGGTTTGTTAACGTTAACCTTTGCAAAAGCTTTTAGGAAATGCAAAGGTGAATTGAGTTATTGCACACACGCGTCACAGAGTATGCGTTCCCTAACGAAAACATGCAGATGATGTTAGAACGAAGCCAATAGGATCTCGCTAGCTCGTACTTGGCTCTGTTCATTTGAAATGACAGGCTGTGGTCTATCTTGGTTAAGTTACAAAAATCTTTGATGGAATCCTTTATGCTCGCTAGCTCATTTTAGGTAAGAGTAGCTAAAGTAAGCTATTCGTTATCTAAACGAGAAAAGACAACTCTTTTTTTTGCCCAAAACTTGTCATTTTCTAAAAGTTATGAATTTGTGACTCTTGTTCCCGAACGTATTTAGTCCTCAATCTTGAACTCGAGATATGCCGTTTTGAAAATGAGGCGTTTCCCGATAACAGGAATACGCGTCGTTACACTAGTTCATCCAATTGGTCGAGTAGGCGGGGTTCCTATATTTGGGTTTTTGGTAACTACGTTCTGGTATGGCTCGTCGCCGTAATATTTTCCTAGTTGAAAATAAGTACAAAAGGGCGCGTTCGTAAATTCACTCTGGCTACCTACTCCGATTTCAGAGCACACTCAACTGAGTGTGCAGAGCGCAGAATAATTGATGAATTTACTAACGCTCAACACCCGTTGAATATGACCGGTGCCACTAAACGTCAGCAAAAAAAAAAAGCATAGTTACATTGTTGCCAACATCACAGTTACCAACGCTCTGGATAACATGAAAACAGCCTAACCAGTTCTGCTAATGAGAGTAAAATGGTCAGAGTGAGGTGTTCTCTCTTTTTTTGTTGTCTATCAGTTGTCTCTTTTTTTTAGCCTGGGTGCTTGACTGCCGTTGAGGTCAGAGAACGCTCGGATCAACTCTACTCCTCGGCCACAGCGTCCAGTGTGTCCTCCGAAAGAGAAATGCTCTGAATTTAAGAGGACAATCTGACAACGCTCTGAATTTAAGAGCATGCACTCCAGAGTGAATTTACTAACACACCAAAGGTTCACATCAATGATTTATAGATACCCCCTTTTACGTCATCTAGTGTGCTGTTTTGAAACCCTCGCGTCTCCATCTTGGCACTCCCCTACAATTGCAAAACATATTTTGGAAGCTATAGATATGCATTTACTAACGTCTACATTTGTTTTAGCCACGTTTATTATATTAGACACCTTAATGCATACTTTAAAATGATATGTGAACTAAACATACAAATAAAATATATAAAACCATTTTCCTTAAAGTATAATTTTTTGAAAGTACTAATATTACTCTTCCCACTACAACAACAAAAAAATACATAAATATATTTAATTTTGTCCAAGAACCATTTAAATGAAATACCGAAAGATTCCATCCATTCCCATGGAAAGCGGCTTTTCTAAGGAGTGTCAATATGGCTTACCAGTGGGATCAAAGCTTCTCCTCAAAGATTTTTGTGACTAAACCAAGATATAGACCTCTCAAAGACCTCTCTGATGAGGATAGGCTACCCGTCTTGTTGGGGGAGGACGCAGAGCTGTGGGTTGTCAGCGCACTATATTGCTGCCTGCCATAAGTTGAGGGACAGTGGCTGACAGACCAATCAACCTGCACATGTACTCTACTGTATACGTATTGTTATTGTTGAATGTATGGTTATTTTGACCCTTGGTTATTGTTGTTACTGTTGTCCCGTTGACAATTTAGATTTTCATTCTTATTTATTTTTTATATTGTAAATATCCCAAATGAGCTTTGGCAATATTTACATTGTTACGTCATGCCAATAAAGCGAATTGAATTGAAGCGAATTGATATACCACCGCCTGTCGTTTCCAATGGGAACAAATGAGTCATAGTGGGCAGAGCCAAGCACAAGAAAGCGAGATCCTATTGGTGCGTTCTAGCATCATCTGTATGTTTTTCGTTATAGGGAACGTCTACCCTGTGAAGTGCGCGTGTGCAGTAACAATTCGCCTTTGTACTCATAAACAACGCGATCTTTAAAAGTTTTGCAAAGGTTAAAGTTTACAAACCTTAGCCCACTCTGTTCATAACAGATTCTAGTTTTGGAAACAGACAACTATATTGAGATTAAATGTTTAATCGATAAGAAAATGTGCATAATATCGGCTAAAATCCATCTCGTTCCATCTTCTCCCACTGTGCTCCAGTGGGCTTCCTCTCACTACCATATTTGGTAGTGGATGGAAACAGTAAGCGGATGCTTCACATTTTAAAAATCCAGTGAAATGTCTATCTGTTTGTTTTATCTGTGTTCTCATAGGGTGCGTTCGTAAATTGCCTCCAGTTTGTCAGAGTGCGCTTCGGATAGTTCGTCAAATCAGAGCGCACACTGGACGCTCTTACAGAGGAGTAGGGTTGATCTGAGTGTTCTGACCTTACAATGGCAGTGAAGTACTTAAGTTAACTGGCTAAAGTTGACAAGCTATTTCCAGACGCAAATGAGCAACACAACAAGGGAACACCTTTGACCATTTTACTTAACCTAGCAGAGGTGGTTAGGATGTTTTCATGTTATCTAAGGCGTTGGTGACTGTAACTGTGCTGCTGGCAACAATTTAATTACGCTTCTTTGCCGACGTTTACCGACACCGGACATATTACAAGCATTTCGCTTCACTCGCAATAATATCTGCTAAACACGCGTTGATAGCCAGAGTGAATTTACAAACGCACCCATATTATCTACAATCCAAGGTCTATCAAAATAAATAATTGGTTCACACAGTACATTGTGGACCTGCCCGCCCCTCTCGCAGTCAAACTATCCGCTCGGGCCAAGTCACCGGGCTAACAAAATTGGTCTGGTCCCAATGATTTTCAGTAGACCTGCTGGCCTGGGCTTCACCGAGTAAAAACAATTACTGTGGTACATTAGTTATAACGGATAAAGTCAATTTGACGCTTAATACATTAATGCCCGTCTTCATTCTACAGTAGCATAATAAAGATATCCTGACCACAGTCTTCTACTACCCAAGGAAACCGTGCACGAAAGCGAGGCTGCTGACGTGTTTCCGCTTCCCCTCTTCTCGCAGTGAAAGAAACGGTCTGGCTGTTTGTGACGAAGCGGAAGAAGCGACAACACCGCAGGAAAAGACTATTCGTGATTAAATAACAAATCAATTGGAGGATAGTCTGTCTGGCTATTTGAGTCCATGACCAGACAGTGAGAACGGAGAGGAGGGCTTGAAGGTAGCCTTTACGTTGGTAAGTGTTTTCAATCTTATGTTTTTTTCTCCCTCAAGCTAGCTGTACAGTAGCTAGCTAAGCGTACGGGATCACTCTGGCTTGTGCCGCTGGTATCTATGTTCTTCTTCTGACAGTATACTGCTTTCGATATCGGCCTCTTTGGCTTAGCCCTAATTGTCTATGTTCTGAACCTGTGGAAAAACAGAAACCAATGTTACTAACTACTGTGTAGCTAATACTATTGTCATTTACGATAACATCTGTCTTATTAGCTGCCTTCTACCCGTGTACGATCAACAATGTCCTAGGTCTAGGATAAGGCTAGCTAGAGCTATTATCTACTAGCTAATGAATCTCATTTCATAGACTCTGAGCCTTCAAAGGCTATTTGAACCGTCAAAAGTGTTTGTAAACCAACAATGACATACATGTCTGTCAGTGAGGTAGAGGGAGGAGAGAGGACGGGCCACTGCAACGAGGAAGAAAACCCGTTGTGGATGACGATGCCCAAGTAAAATAGATAACGATAGCTACCATAATACCTCACTACCAGTATAGTAATACCATAAAAACCTAACGAGAAGCAGTGGATAAAATGCATACAAACAGCGTTATTACAGTATAGAGCTGCCCATCCCTTTAAATAGGTGGTTCTACAACAGACTTGGGACTATTTTGTTACAATAACCCTTTGTCTCTAACCTTTGTCTAATAAATCAGATCATCAGCTTTGTACAGTAGCTAACTTATTAGTTACGGTGGTACATCGTGATAGTGGTTACGTTAGTGCTGTAAAATTGGCTATCATTAATCATATTTCCCAACTTTATAACCTTGTGTCCTCCCGACATGCAAGCAGATGCCTAACAATGCATGTCACCCTATATAGTGTGTACTACATTGTTCTCACCTGCTAGATCTGCTACACTGCTACTGTTTTGTGAAACAATGTTGCAATATATCAAAATGTAGACTTGTTTGACGATCCTTGGATATGTGACATTTTGGCATAGATTACAGTGTCGTTTCTGCTCGGTGTTTTATCCAGGAGCAGCGAATGCGGACATACAGTCGGTCCGGCGCACTGCAATCAGTACAGTTGCACGTGTCGGTGCGTGTGACTCGGGCCATTGAAGCATCCGCTGTACTATGAGGGCATTTTCTAATTCAATTTGGCCAAGTTTACTAGGCGCAGTTAAATAAATAAAATAAAACATATTTTTCTACCCCCCCCCCCCCCCCCCTCCCCAAAGTGTAAATGCTAAAGCTTAAGCATTGTGGTCATATCATAGCCCGATTAACATAATGGCTCATTACAAAGCAATAATGACAACAAAATAAGCAATAAGTACAATTTGATTACTACTTGATCCCCAAAACGTTTTGAAATCTCAGAAATGAAAAGGTAAATAAATGTCCCTTCTCGCGCTCTCTCGTGCAGTAGCACATAGGGATGCTCCTGCATGGGGTTTACACTACATAATGGCCTCCATGGCAAAGGCTTTCTTTCTCTGCTTCCATGCTACTCTCTCTCTCCCTCGATTTCTCATGCTCTCCATGCCCGAGTCCCTATCTTCTACTCGCTATCTTTCTCCTTCACTTATTCAATTCAAAGGGCTTTATTGGCATGGGAAACATACATATGTTTACAAATCATGTATAATAGATAATAAACAAAAGTGAAATAAACAGAAATGAACAGTAAACATTACAACTCACAAGACTTTCAAAGGAATAAAAACATTTTTAAATGTCATTATGTACCGTGTTGTAATGATGTGCACATTGTTAAAGTACAAAGGGGGGCATAAATAAACATAAATATGGGTTGTTTTTACAATTGTGTTTGTTTTTCACTGGTTGCCCTTTTCTTGTGGCAACAGGTGACAACAAATGTTGCTTCTGTGATGGCACACTGGAATTTCACCGAATAGATATGGGAGTTTATCAAAATTGGGTTTGTTTTAAAATTCTTTGTTGGTCTGTGTAATCTGAGGGAAATATGAGTCTCTATGGTCATGCATTGTTAGGAAGCACAGCTCAGTTTCCACCTCATTTTGTGGGCAGTGTGCACATAGCCTGTCTTCTCTTAAGCCAGGTCTGTCTATGGCGGCCTTTCATGGCTTTAGAAGCTTCTGGTAGGCTAATTGATATCATTTGAGTCAATTGGAGGTGTACCTTTGGATGTATTTCACGGCCTACCTTCAAATGTAGTGCTTCTTTGCTGGACATCATGGGAAAATCAAAAGAAATCAGCCAAGACCCCAGAAAAAAATTGTAGACCTCCACAAGTCTGGTTCATCCTTGGGAGCAATTTCCAAACGCCTGAAGGTACCACATTCATCTGTACAAACAATAGTACACAAGTATAAACATCATGGAACCACGCAGTCGTCATACCACTCAGGAAGGAGATGCGTTCTGTCTCCTAGAGATGAACGTACTTGGTGCGAGAAGTGCAAATCAATCCCAGAACAACAGCAAAGGACCTTGTGAAGATGCTGGAGGAAACAGGTACAAAGGTATCTATTTCCACAGTAAAACGAGTCCTATATCGGCATAACCTGAAAGGTCCCTCAGCAAGGAAGAAGACACTGCTCCAAAACCGCCATAAAAAAGCCAGACTACGGTTTGCAACTGTGCATGGGAACAAAGATTGTACTATTTGGAGAAATTTCCTCTGGTCTGATGAAACAAAAATAGAACTGTTTGGCCATAATGACCATCGTTATGTTTGGAGGAATAAGGGGGAGGCTTGCAAGCTGAAGAACCCCATCCCAACCGTGAAGTACGTGGGTTGCAGCATCATGTTGTGGGAGTGCTTTACTGCAGGAGGGACTGGTGCACTTCACAAAATAGATGGCATCATGTAGAAGGAAAATTATGTGGATATATTGAAGCAACATCTCAAGAAATCAGTCAGGAAGATAAAGCTTGGTCGCAAATGGGTCTTCCAAATGGACAATGACCCCAAGCATACTTCCAAGGTTGTGGCAAAATGGCTTAAGGACAACAAAGTCAAGGTATTGGAGTGGCGATCACAAAGCCCTGACCTCAATCCTATAGAAAATTTGCGGGCAGAACGGAAAAAGCGTGTGTGAGCAAGGAGGCCTACAAACCTGACTCAGTTACACCAGCTCTGTGAGGAGGAATGGGCCAAAAATCACCCACCTTATTGTGGGAAGGTTGGGGAAGGCTACCCTAAACATTTGACCCAAGTTAAACTTCTTAAAGGCAATGCTACCAAATACTAATTGAGTGTATGTAAACTTCTGACCCACTGGGAATGTGATGCAAGAGATAATAGCTGAAATGAATAATATTATTCTGACATTTCACATTCTTAAAATAAAGTGGTGATCCTAAGACATGGACTTTTTTACTAAGATCAAATGTCAGTAATTGTAAAAAAACTGAGTTTAAATGTATTTGGCTAAGGTGTATGTAAACTTCAGACTGTAACTGTACATGTTGAAGAGGGTGGGACTTAAGCTGCATCCCTGTCTCAACCCACGGCCCTGTGGAAAGAAATTTATTTTTTTTGCCAATTTTAGTTGCACACTTGTTTGTGTATATTGTTTTTATAGTATGTTTCTCCCCCAACACTACTTTCCATCAGTTTGTATAGCAGACCCTCGTGCCAAATTGAGTCAAACGCGTTTTTGGAGTCAACACGGCATGAGAAGACTTTGCCATTGTTTTGGTTTGATTGTTTGTTAATTAGGATGTGCAGGGTGAAATATGCGGTCTCTCGTATGGTCATTTGGTATAAAGCCAATTTGACATTTGTTCAGTACATTGTTTTCACTGAGGAAATTATAGGAGTCTGCTATTAATGATAACACAGAGGATTTCCCTAAGGTTGCTGTTGATGCATATCCCACGGTAGTTATTGGGGTCAAATTTGTCTTCACTTTTGTGGATTGGTGTGATCAGTCCTTGGTTCCAAATATTGAGGAAGATGCCAGAGCCGAGGATTATTTTATTAAAGTATAGCCAATTTGTGATCTGTATATTTTGTCATTTCATTTAGTATACCATCGACTCCACAGGCCTTTTGGTTTGGTATTTTGTCCTGTAGTTCATTCAACGTAAATGGAAAATCCAGTAGGTTCTGGTAGTCTTTAACAGCTGATTTGTAAGATTTGTAATTGATCATGTATATGTTTATGCTGTTTGTTCTTTGTTATAGAGCCAAAACGATTGGAGAACATCCCTGTTTTGAATCAATACCTATTTATGTTTGTTTAGTGTGTTACAATTTTCCCAGAAGTGGTTATATGCTATGGATTCTTCAGTTACATTGAGCTGATTTCTGAAGTGCGGTTCCTTTTTCATTACATTTCTGTATATAGAGTCTGTCTTCTATTATCCAGAGTTCTTACATTCTCGTCTTCTATTATCCAGAGTTCTTACATTCTCGTCTTCTATTATCCAGAGTTCTTACATTCTTGAAAATCCTGGAGAAGTCATGAGATTTTAAAATGGTGTTTTCCAGGCCTGGGAAAGTTTTGGAAAATAATAAAATCTGAAAATTTTTAAGAAAGTCATGGAAATTAATTTAATACATTATTTTATTTACATTGTATTTAGGCACAGTTTTTTATTTATTTTTAAATCATCATTTCGACCAGGATCGGAATGACTCTAGCACATCTGTGTTTGCGCGCTTAACCTACATAGTGCGAGGCAAGGGGGCCATTGCTCAAGGATTGAGTGACAGTCGGACGTTACAGCAGCAGGCAGGCCTATAAAATAGGATAGAGAACAGATTCATTAGGTAGCCAATTCAAAACATATTTTGTACCCTCTAGTTAACTGTTTGTCATGCCCCCCCCCCCCCCCCCCCCCCAAAAAGACACTGGCGAATAAGTTGATTTACTTTTTTTAAACAATTCACATGATTCATTTTAAACTATAATTTCTGACTAAATCACAATTCACTTCTTCGTTTGTATTAGTTGAGATTCGGTTCAATCCCAAAGAATCAAATTCATGTCAATCCAAATAATTAGTGAATGGTGAACATTCATTCTAGGCAGAAATATTAGATGTAGCCTTTCTTTTTGAATTATGTGGCTTCAGTAAATGATACTCAGACTGCAAAGTAAACGCTTCTAAACGGGGCATAAAATGAACCCCCGTCACCCGCCAAATGCAGGTAGATTTAGGTATTTGCGGGTAAGAATCTATATTTTACCAGCCATGTTGGCGTGTGGTCAATTTGTAGATCTCTGCAGTGCGAGCATTAGATTTGTGAATAAAAATAGTCAAGTATGAGCACATGCAGTAGCTGTTTTGTTTCATAGTTGCTAATCCCACAAAAAAAATACGAATCCTATATACCACCTGAGGTAGCAACAATGCCTGGTAGGAGAGCTGTATGCTCTGAGTGAAATGCTGATAGATTCATTTTTGGAGGCGCTGCGCACAGGGATATAAGTTTGTCTAATTAACTCTAGGAAGTCTCCAAAGTGAGACTTTGTCCTCGTGTTTCTTGGTTATCTACATCGTGTTAATCATAAGCTGGGTTGTCTTTCAACGTAGTTTGAGTCTGCTGCTTCAACTGATAGCGAAGAGACGCCCAAGTCAGATCCCACATCTCACACACACACACCTGACAAACCTCAAGTGGCCCCGTTACCACAGTAACCTCCCGCCCTTAAAGAGGCAGCTGAACATTTTGTCTCATCTGATATTTTGGTTTAAAGACTCGGGCCACAAAAAAAGGTAAAGAAATTGAGCAATATTACCACATTTACTTGTTACTAATACCTTTCTTGTTTTAGAAACATTACAAAACATGGTCATATGTTTTTAGTTTCTTCGATGTAATTATGGCCCAAAAAGATATTTTGGCTGGTGAAACCAATCTGAGTGGCTGGTGAAACCAATCTGAGTGGCTGGTGAAACCAATCTGAGTGGCTGGTGAAAACAATCTGAGTGGCTGGTGGACCAAAAAGTCAATTTTAGGCCATCCTCCGGGAGAGCTCATGGGGGGGAGGGGGTCAACCATCCTCCGGGAGAGCTCATGGGGGGGAGGGGGTCAACCATCCTCCGGGAGAGCTCATGGGGGGGGTCAACCATCCTCCGGGAGAGCTCATGGGCGGGGGGTCAACCATCCTCCGGGAGAGCTCATGGGGGGGAGGGGGTGAACCATCCTCCGGGAGAGCTCATGGGGGGGAGGGGGTCAACCATCCTCCGGGAGAGCTCATGGGGGGGAGGGGGTCAACCATCCTACGGGAGAGCTCATGGGGGGGTCAACCATCCTCCGGGAGAGCTCATGGGGGGGGTCAACCATCCTCCGGGAGAGCTCATGGGCGGGGGGGTCAACCATCCTCCGGGAGAACTCATGGGGGGGTCAACCATCCTCCGGGAGAGCTCATGGGGGGGGTGGGGGGGGTCAACCATCCCCCGGGAGAACTCATGGGGGGGGGTCAACCATCCCCCGGGAGAACTCATGGGGGGGGTCAACCATCCTCCGGGATTGCTCTAACAAACCACATTTTAGAGATCAGCTGCTCAACCGGACCTTGATAAACTAAGTGTTTGAGCAGGGCTTGATCAAAAGCCTGCACACCCAGTAACTCTGACTGAGGGTTGACCACGTGTGTTTATACAGTTGCCTAACAGGTATTCTATTTGTTGGGTGGGGGGTTATTGGTCTAGATTCCAAGCTATCTGCTCTAATGTTGCTATGTTGTAGAATGCCCTTGATGATACTAGCCAGATGGCCACAGATAAATACTAGATAAATACCTAGCAAGACGACAAAGAAGCAATAAAATTCACTCTCCATAATCACATACTGCCAGTTGCCAGCCCATAGCCAAGTGTTTAGCTAGCTTATGTTAGCATATTCACTAGCTAGCACATCGTAGTGCAGTGTGCTTAGCTAGCTAGCTAACATGGGCACCTGTTTTAATGGATACTAGCTAATCCATTGTGATTTTATTAGAATGTCAATACTAGCTACAGGGGTTAGCTAGCTAGCAGGAAGTAGTTAGTGTTGTGTCCATTGCGTCTGTGCACTTAGCTAGCTAACATCTCATAGCCTACATTGCATATGAAGTGTGACTAGCTCATCTGTGAACGTACGAAGAAAATGCCCACTCTAAAAAATATATTTATATATTAATTTATTTTGTTCCTGCACATGGGGGTTTGTGTTCTCTGATTGGCTTCGAAGTCAAGTTGTTGGCCACTGACAAACATTTTGATTCAACAAGTAGAACCGGTAGAATCGGCACACAGCAGGTACGCCGCCCACTGTGATAAGGCCGTACTTCTAGCCAGACGGGTTGCTGTTCTGTTCAGACTGGCCTCTTGGCATGATGCAGTGCCAATGTGCCAACGTAGTCCTTGCCAAAGGCTCATGCGTCACTCTCTGCCACCTCCCACCAGCCTGCATGCAGGTGACTCTGTTGCCTCTCCACTGGGGATCAGAAAGGAAAGGTGATGACAGGAGGGTACCGGACCTGATTATCAAGGGCCGCCAAGTTTGTGTGTGTGTGTTTCTCCCAGGAATAGGCCTATGTGTATACTTACTCTATGGTCTATTTCTGTGAGTGTCGCCATCGGGCGTACCTGTCTCACCCACTGTGATAAGTTCCTATCGGCAGTGAGATTCTTGGTGTATTTAATGCTTTTAAGGAGTGTTACTCCTTTAAGGTCCAGCGGCCTCATACACTATATATACACCAGTATGTGGACACCCCTTTAAATTAGTGGATAGAGAATAACGTACTACTACCCAGGACATTACTGAGGTTAGAGAATAACATACTTTTACAATATATATATATATATATATATATATACACACACACACTTTGTGGACACCCCTTCAAATTAGTGGATTCAGCTATTTCAGCCACACCCATTGATGACCGGTGTATAAATCCAGCATAGCCATGCAATCTCCATAGACAAACACGGGTAGTAGAATGGCCTTACTGAAGAGCTCCGTGACTTTCAAAGCATGCCTACGAGTCAGTTAGTCAAATTTCTGCCCTGCTAGAGCCGCCCCGGTCAACTGTAAGTGCTTTTATTGTGAAGTAGAAACTTTTTAAGGTCACAGAATGGGGACCGCCGAGTGCGGAAGCGTGTAGCGCGTACAAAATCTGTCCTCAGTTGTAACACTCACTTCTGAGTTCCAAACTGCCTCTGGAAGTAACGTCATCAGCACAATAAATGTTTGTCGGGAGCTTCCTGAAATGGGTTTCCATGGCTGAGCAGCTGCACACAAGCCTAAGATCACCATGCCCGAATGCATAGTGCCAACTATAAAGTTTGGTGGAGGAGGAATAATGGTCTGGGGCTGTTTTTCATTGTTTGTGCTAGGCCTCTTTGTTTCAGGGAAGGGAAATCCTTAACGCTACAGCCTACAATTACATTCTAGACGATTCTGTGCTTCCAACTTTGTGGCAACAGTTTGGGGAAGGCCCTTTTTGCTGTTTCAGCAAGACAATGACCCTTTGCACAAAGCGAGGTCCATACAGAAATGGTTTGTCAAGATCGGTGTGTGAGAACTTGACTGGCCTGCACTGAGCCCTGACCTCAACCCCATCGAACACCTTTGGGATGAATTGGAATGCCGACTGCGAGCCAGGCCTAATTGCCCATCATCAGTGTCCGACGTCACTAATGCTCTTGTGGCTGAATGGAAGCAAGTCCCCGTTGCAATGTTCCAACATCTAGTGGAAAGCCTTCCCAGAAGAGTGGAGTCTGTTATAGCAGCAATGTTCCAACATCTAGTGGAAAGCCTTCCCAGAAGAGTGGAGGCTGTTATAGCAGCAATGTTCCAACATCTAGTGAAAAGCCTTCCCAGAAGAGTGGAGGCTGTTATAGCAGCAATGTTCCAACATCTAGTGGAAAGCCTTCCCAGAAGATTGGAGGCTGTTATAGCAGCAATGTTCCAACATCTAGTGGAAAGCCTTCCCAGAAGATTGGAGGCTGTTATAGCAGCAATGTTCCAACATCTAGTGGAAAGCCTTCCCAGAAGACTGGAGGTTGTTGTAGCATCAAAGGGGGGAGGGGGGGCCCAATGAGATGTTCGACGAGTGGGTGTCCACACACTTTTGGTCATGTAGTGTATATGTTATTTTCAGAGGTAGACCTGGCCAGCCAAAACCGTCAAATACTCCATGTAAACGTGAATGGATTCTCAATTTGCAGTATGGTTCTGGAAACATAAAGCCAATTTTAAATCAAAATAATTTCTCACTTGCAAAATACACACTTACTGTACACAGATTTAACCAGCTTTATCACAGTTGCAGCTGACAGAAGCCTTTGGTTTTCCTCCATTCCACACAGGTTTTCGGAGCATGCTAGATAGAGAGACCACGTGTTAATTAGCTGTCTTCCGTCTACCAGTGCTGTAAACATGGAGATATGGCCATGTGGGAACACTAACCCCATATAACAGTGTTTATCAATGTGATGTTATTTATTTATTTAGTTTTAAATCTTGCTGATATGAAAGATAAGGTCCTTATGCTTTCAAAGCCGTACCGCTAGAAATGTGTGTTGATGTTCAGACCAAGCATTGGGGCTCTTAACAAAAAATCGGATCAGAGTCGTGAGCTATCTCTCCATCCATCACTCTTTCTCTGGGCTCTCTCTCCCTTTTCCCTCAGCCACAGCCTGGCTCCATCAGCTCCATCAGAGCAGAGGGCTGAATTCAAGGCATTAGTCAGGCCTATCAGATGGCAATCTCTTCACTGCAGTTCTCTGGCACACTGAGTGCTCTGTTTCCTAGACACATGCCTTCTCTCCCCTGCTCTCTGTGTTTCCTAGACACATGCCTTCTCTCCCCTGCTCTCTGTGTTCCCAGACACATGCCTTCTCTCCCCTGCTCTCTGTGTTCCCAGACGTTTGAACAGTAGTGTACATTAGGCTGACATGACTAGTCAAGAAGAACATGATAGTTAGAGACCTCATGACCAGGAGGACTAGACTGTTTTCACTCTTCTTGTTGACCGACAACACAAGGCCTACTTCTGAGGGCAGAGTTGGTCAGATTCACAGTGTTTAATGGTCACATGTACAGGGTTGCAGGTGTGATTGCAGGGTACAGTGAAAATCTTAGGCTTCACGCTCCAACACGGAGGACTAAATGAAATAAGAGTAGAACAGCACAGTAAGAATTGTCCACTTTTCAAGATTTAGACACAATTTTCCACCCAGGTTTTGCTGAGTTTGTAATCTGATTTACAGCAGCAATCTGATTACAGTAGAGTAGTTCTGGGAGTTATTCCCTCTTAACCAGACAGAAGGCTGAGTCCAAATGGCTCCCTATAAAGTGCACTACTTTTCATATATAGTGCACTACTTTTCATATATAGTGCACTACTTTTGACCGGAACCCTATGGGCCATGGTCAAAATTAGTGCATTAGACTATACAGGGAATAGGGTGCCATTTGGGACAGGCCCAAGATCAGATTTTAATAGTCTGGATCCAGCAGATCCCTTCTCACACCACAGAGGCTGTGAGACATACGAGATGAGACAGGATGTGGAATTGTGCCAGAGAGGATGGCATGTTACCGCCACAAATGGCACGGTTGGTGAAATTTAATTTAGAATTAGAAGATGGGTGCTAGCTAGTGTTGGGCTAGCCTGCTCGTGTTGTGCTAGCCTGCTCGTGTTGTGCTAGCCTGCTCGTGTTGTGCTAGCCTGCTCGTGTTGGGCTAGCCTGCTCGTGTTGGGCTAGCCTGCTCGTGTTGTGCTAGCCTGCTCATGTTGTGCTAGCCTGCTCGTGTTGTGCTAGCCTGCTCGTGTTGTGCTAGCCTGCTCGTGTTGGGCTAGCCTGCTCGTGTTGGGCTAGCCTGCTCGTGTTGTGCTAGCCTGCTCATGTGGGCTAGCCTGCTCGTGTTGGGCTAGCCTGCTCGTGTTGGGCTAGCCAGCTGCACATGTAACATTGGTTAACATAGATACTCTGTTTCGTCTGTCACAAGACTACATGGGTTGTAAGTTAATTAACTAGCTTACTACACGACATCCAGAGTAACATCTGTCGCGGGCGCCAATTCAGCCTAAATTGATTTATTTTGATCATTTGTTTTGATGCTATCGGTTTTGTTGTTTTTCTACCAATTAATTCCCAGTCAGATATCTGTTTTCAGCAGTGGCTGTATTGTGTGGGCCAGAGTGTTTTGTTTTTTATAAGGAAGTTTGTTTCTGTTGACGGACTGGTTTGTTCAAACTGTGAAGATGGGTCTATTCCTGGCCGTATCAAACCAGGAAACATTCATTTCTATTGTCATTGTGTGTAAAGAGAAACTGGATGACAGAGACCAGAACTATTCTTAGAATGCTTTGATGACGGGCCAGCTGAGAGCTCAACGGAAAGGTTGGGCCAATAGAAGCAGAGTAATATTAAGGTTATTGCAACTTTTAATGTGTTTATTACAAAAAAAACTCTTATTACACAGTTATTATCATTAACACCAATCAGTGTAATCCAATCTAAAGTAGCAGGTGTGGCGACACCATCATCCTAGAGTGAATCGATCACGCAGCGCGCGTCCATGCCTCCTGGTAACCTTTGGTTACGTGCCTCTGCAGAGGACAAGAAGACTATGGAGGAGACACATGAGGTCAGATGATTTTAGGAATATAAAGGAGAACAATTGATTTTGCACAACACAAGAGAAAGAAGTACAAGAGGTTCTCCTGGCAATCTTAATGTAGTTAGGCTACAGGCTAATCGGGCTGCTTTGTGTTGGAAGGATTTCACAACCTTGGATTTAATAGGTTTGGATTTACTTTTCCGCATCCTTAGACTTGAGAAAGTAATCAAACTCATTCTGCTTTGAGCTTCCCTTCACAGATCACAGTCTCTGCTATAGCAGCATCACTGCTTTGGGCTTCCCTTCACAGATCACAGTCTCTGCTATAGCAGCATCACTGCTTTGGGCTTCCCTTCACAGATCACAGTCTCTGCTATAGCAGCATCGCTGCTTTGGGCTTCCCTTCACAGATCACAGTCTCTGCTATAGCAGCATCGCTGCTTTGGGCTTCCCTTCACAGATCACAGTCTCTGCTATAGCAGCATCACTGCTTTGGGCTTCCCTTCACAGATCACAGTCTCTGCTATAGCAGCATCGCTGCTTTGGGCTTCCCTTCACAGATCACAGTCTCTGCTATAGCAGCATCGCTGCTTTGGGCTTCCCTTCACAGATCAGTCTCTGCTATAGCAGCATCACTGCTTTGGGCTTCCCTTCACAGATCACAGTCTCTGCTATAGCAGCATCGCTGCTTTGGGCTTCCCTTCACAGATCACAGTCTCTGCTATAGCAGCATCGCTGCTTTGGGCTTCCCTTCACAGATCACAGTCTCTGCTATAGCAGCATCGCTGCTTTGGGCTTCCCTTCACAGATCACAGTCTCTGCTATAGCAGCATCGCTGCTTTGGGCTTCCCTTCACAGATCACAGTCTCTGCTATAGCAGCATCGCTGCTTTGGGCTTCCCTTCACAGATCACAGTCTCTGCTATAGCAGCATCGCTGCTTTGGGCTTCCCTTCACAGATCACAGTCTCTGCTATAGCAGCATCGCAGCATCACTGCTTTGAGTTTCCCTTCACAGATCACAGTCTCTGCTATAGCAGCATCGCTGCTTTGGGCTTCCCTTCACAGATCACAGTCTCTGCTAAAGCAGCATCGCTGCTTTGGGCTTCCCTTCACAGATCACAGTCTCTGCTATAGCAGCATCGCTGCTTTGGGCTTCCCTTCACAGATCACAGTCTCTGCTATAGCAGCATCGCAGCATCACTGCTTTGAGTTTCCCTTCACAGATCACAGTCTCTGCTATAGCAGCATCACTGCTTTGGGCTTCCCTTCACAGATCAGTCTCTGCTATAGCAGCATCGCTGCTTTGGGCTTCCCTTCACAGATCACAGTCTCTGCTATAGCAGCATCACTGCTTTGGGCTTCCCTTCACAGATCACAGTCTCTGCTATAGCAGCATCACTGCTTTGGGCTTCCCTTCACAGATCACAGTCTCTGCTATAGCAGCATCGCTGCTTTGGGCTTCCCTTCACAGATCACAGTCTCTGCTATAGCAGCATCACTGCTTTGGGCTTCCCTTCACAGATCACAGTCTCTGCTATAGCAGCATCGCTGCTTTGGGCTTCCCTTCACAGATCACAGTCTCTGCTATAGCAGCATCACTGCTTTGAGCTTCCCTTCACAGATCACAGTCTCTGCTATAGCAGCATCACTGCTTTGGGCTTCCCTTCACAGATCACAGTCTCTGCTATAGCAGCATCGCTGCTTTGGGCTTCCCTTCACAGATCACAGTCTCTGCTATAGCAGCATCACTGCTTTGGGCTTCCCTTCACAGATCACAGTCTCTGCTATAGCAGCATCACTGCTTTGGGCTTCCCTTCACAGATCACAGTCTCTGCTATAGCAGCATCGCTGCTTTGGGCTTCCCTTCACAGATCACAGTCTCTGCTATAGCAGCATCACTGCTTTGGGCTTCCCTTCACAGATCAGTCTCTGCTATAGCAGCATCGCTGCTTTGGGCTTCCCTTCACAGATCACAGTCTCTGCTATAGCAGCATCACTGCTTTGGGCTTCCCTTCACAGATCACAGTCTCTGCTATAGCAGCATCGCTGCTTTGGGCTTCCCTTCACAGATCACAGTCTCTGCTATAGCAGCATCACTGCTTTGGGCTTCCCTTCACAGATCACAGTCTCTGCTATAGCAGCATCACTGCTTTGGGCTTCCCTTCACAGATCACAGTCTCTGCTATAGCAGCATCGCTGCTTTGGGCTTCCCTTCACAGATCACAGTCTCTGCTATAGCAGCATCACTGCTTTGCAAACACACTGTCAAACAGTCGTACAACCAGCTAGGCTACATCTGAAGAGCTCCTTTGAACTAACACAATATAACAGTTGATGTAGCTTTTGTGTTTGTTTGTTGTCGATTAGAGAGGCGGAGCCATCTTGTCCATACAGAGTCCCATCTGCGTCAACAAAGCTTTTCATTATATCCTGGAGTGCATTACAAGTGCAACCAATGCACTGATAACGATAACACCCAACATTTGACTGTTTTTCTATCTGTTGGCCGTACTTCTAGCCAGGCGGGTTGCTGTTCTGTTCAGACTGGCCTCTTGGCATGATGCAGTGCCACTGTGCCAACGTAGTCCTTGCCAAAGGCCCATGCGTCACTCTCTGCCACCTTCCACCAGCCATTTTTCTGAGCGTCGCCATCAGGCGTGTGTGTGTGTCTTGCCACTAGGTCTGTGCCAGTCTTGTGTCGTTACCTACCAGGCCTCCATTCTAATGCAAGCAAAAACAGGAGCCAATCACATTTCCCTCCTCTGTTCTATTCAGCTCAGCGGCTCCATGCTGTTAGCTCCATGCTAGCAGCTCCATGCTGTTAGCTCCTCCATGCTGTTAGCTCCATGCTAGCAGCTCCATGCTGCTAGCTAGCTAGCAGCTCCATGCTGTTAGCTAGCTAGCAGCGCCATGCTGTTAGCTAGCTAGCAGCGCCATGCTATTATCTAGCAGCTCCATGATATTAGCTAGCAACTACAAGGCGCTCAGCAGGCTGCCCGCTACTCTCCTAAGGCATGCTGCCTGGCCTGTCGGGATAGCTTGCTACTGTTATGTTCAGTAACCATGCTATTAGCTTATGGCTATCAATAGCTACCAGATCAGCAGGCTGGCTGTGACTACTGGCTGTCTCTGAGCTAATGGACCCGCTGCCCTCTCTCTCCTGAGGTACGCTGCCTGCCAGGCTTCCGCCACTGCCTGCTGACTAATGACTAAAGCAGCCTAGCGCTAGGCTATCGCTCCCTAGTCTAGCAATCAAGCTTCTGCACCTGGATCTCATTTGTGTTTTAATGATCTTGATTCCTGGATGTGGATTTGATTTGTCCGTTTTTGTTTTCACCCCTAGAGCGCTAGTGTTACGGGTTGTTTCTCTGGGAGAGCTCACTCAGGCCCTGCTGGTTTAAAGAGGTTTAACTGTAAAACATCTCTCTTTGCTGACTTTGCTCCTTTCTTCTCTTCGTCCCCAGCTGTTTCTTGGAACCCAACGCCTCTGGGTTCTGGACTGGGGGGCTGGTGGATTGGGGGGGCGGGATTTCCGCTTCTGCTCTGAAAACTGGAAGTCACTACTGCTCCCTCTCTCTCTGTCCCGCTGTGTCTCTCTCTTTCTCTCTCGCTGTCTCTCTCTGTCTCTCTCTGTCTCTCTCTCTGTCCCGCTGTGTCTCTCTCTCTGTGTCTCTCTCTCTGTCCCGCTGTCGCTCTCTCGCTGTCTCTCTCTCTTTCCTCGTCCCCCCCGTACCCTCAGCTCCAATGTCTGTGTTCTTGTTTTACTGTCGAGTCTCTCTCTCTTTCCCCCCTTTCTTTTATTCTTGACATATTTCTCGTCCATCCCAGTAGATTAGCTAGCATATTAATATAGCTGGCATATTATATTTCCCAGTGTAGTCCTCCACAGTTCAGTCTGTTTTTAGTGTGACAGCAGCAGTGTGAGCAGACCACAGCAGAGATCAGAGGAAGTTTTCAAGCGAATGGTGATGGAAACTGATGTGTTCTGTAATGGGAGAGCTAATGTAACGATACGTAGGCCTCTGTCTGAACCCTCTGTCTGTCTCTGATACTGTCAGAGTGTAAACAGGACTCTCTCGCTCTCTCTGACTCTCTCAATTCAGTTTACTTTATTGACATTGACAATGGAAGTGTTTTCCTTTCAAAGTAAACATATATAAGAACGATGGCCAAAGACAGGAATATACCAGACTGTTTGTAATGAAGCGATAACAGTGATGAAGGTACTCGTATTAA
Source organism: Oncorhynchus mykiss (assembly GCF_013265735.2). Taxonomy (NCBI): domain Eukaryota; kingdom Metazoa; phylum Chordata; class Actinopteri; order Salmoniformes; family Salmonidae; genus Oncorhynchus; species Oncorhynchus mykiss. The sequence goes on from NC_048568.1 coordinate 38,842,003, forward strand.
CAATAATTACAACACAGAATATGCTAATATGAATAATCAACACTTTCACCAACTATGTATCTAAGTTTATTTTCATCATTTAGGCTTTATAATTCTTTAATGTTTTATTTTTTAAATTTTTAGGAGCATTTTCTGTCAAATAGATCTCTTCCTGGGGGCATAATGACCACAGGCTGCCATCTCTGGGCTGCCATCTCTGGGCTGCCAGGTTTGCCTGTAAGGACCAGTCTCTATGGCCAGACTGTGCTCAGGGAGCCTGTACATAGTAGTTTTCTATCAGTCATAGTGGTCAGATAGTCTAGCTCCTTGTACACTCTGTTTTAGAGCCAAATAGCATGTATTCTTAGTTGTCATGGTTTCATTCTAATAGGTGATATATTTCAGATTTTTTTTTTTTTTTTTTTGCTTAGTGATAATTTGACCAGATTTTTCTGAGTTGTGTAGACAGGACCAAAGCCTCAGGACTTCACACTCACATGTGGCTTCTGCTATCAGAATACGAAGAATGCATTGAAAAGAAGGGTCTAGACTAGAGGTCGGCCGATTAATCGGAATGGCCGATTTAATTGGGGCCGATTTTCAAGTTTTCACAACAATCGGAAATCTGTATTTTTAATTAAAAAAACAACTACAACCTTTATTTAACTCGGCAAGTCCGTTAAGAACACGTTCTTATTTTCAATGACGGCCTACCGGGGAACAGTGGGTTAACTGCCTTGTTCAGGGGCAGAACAACAGATTTTCACCTTATCCGCTCGGGGAGTCAATCTTGCAACCTTACAGTTAACTAGTCTAACGCTCTAACCACTTGCCTCACGAGGAGCCTGCCTGTTACGCGAATGCAGTAAGAAGCCAAGGTAAGTTGCTAGCTAGCATTAAACATATCTTATAAAAAACAATCAATCAATCATAATCACTAGTTATAACTACACATGGTTGATGATATTACAAGTTTATCTAGCGTGTCCTGTGTTGCATATAATCGATGCAACGCTGGGAGATGATTTAACAAAAGCGCATTTGCGAAAAAAGCACAATCGTTGGACGACTGTACCTAACCATAAACACCAATGCCTTTCTTAAAATCAATACACAGAATTATATATTTATAAACCTGCATATTTAGCCAGAAGAAATCCAGGTTAGAAGGCAATATTAAACTAGGGAAATTGTGTCATTTCTCTTGCGTTCATTGCACGCAGAGTCAGGGTATATTCAGCAGTTTGGGCCGCCTGGCTCGTTGCAAACTAATTTTCCAGAATTTTACGTAATTAGGACATAACATTGAAGGTTGTACAATGTAACAGGAATATTTAGACTCATGGATGCCACCCGTTAGATAAAATACGTAACGGTTCTGTATTTCACTGAAAGAATAAACGTTTTGTTTTCTAAATGATAGTTTCCGGATTCTACCATATTAATGACCTAAGGCTCGTATTTCTGTGTGTTATTATGTTATAACTAAGTCTATGATTTGATAGAGCAGTCTGACTGAGCGGTGGTAGGCACCAGCAGGTTCGTAAGCCTCATTTAATCAGCACTTTCGTGCGTTTTGCCAGCAGCTCTTCGCTGTGCTTCAAGCATTGCGCTGTTTATGACAAATGGTATAGAGAGAAATAGTCCTATAATTCCTATAATAACTACAACCTAATACTGCTTACCTGGGAATATTGAAGACTCATGTTAAAAGGAACCACCAGCTTTCATATGTTCTCATGTTCTGAGCAAGGAACTGAAACGTTAGCTTTCTTAAATGGCACATATTGCACTTTTACGTTCTTCTCCAACACTTTGTTTTTGCATTATTTAAACCAAATTGAACATGTTTCATTATTTGGGAGTCCAATAGGGCGGCGCACAATTGTCCCAGCGTCGTCCGGGTTTGGCCGGGGTAGGCCGTCATTGTAAATAAGAATTTGTTCTTAACTGACTTAGATAAATAAAATACATTTTTAAGTGTAGATGCATGACCCGTTCAGAGCGCCCTATGTTCAGAGCGCCCTATGTTCAGAGCGCCCTATGTTCAGAGCGCCCTATGTTCAGAGCGCCCTATGTTCAGACTAATAAAGCTGCATGAACTGTCAAATCTAGACACAGTCTTGGTTGGGTGGTAGAAGTTAGTGAATTGAGCCTCGGGACCAGCTGGCTGAGGGGACTCGTCTCTATGGTCACCTCTTGGCATCTCTCTCTCTCCTCCTGAGGAGATCAGCGCGCTACACACACACACGGTCAATCTGCCATCCTCTGGATTAGTAATCCAACTGAAATGTGTTGCGGAGAGTTCTCTCTCTGCCTCTGTTTCTCTCACGTTCTCTCGCTGTTATGTAATCGTTGCTGTATGTTGATACTGTACTATTTGTCCCCCCCCCCCCCCCCCCCACGCTGCCCTGCAGGTTAAGGCTTAGAGGACTGTAGAGTTTCCAGGGGAAAAGATGAGTGATGGAATGGTATTGTGTGAGACGAGAGCCCTGGCCTCCTCTTCCTCTCTAGTCCACAGGCTGGCTACATCTGCAATCCTCTTCCTCCTCCTCTCCCTGCTCCCCCACGGACACGCATCAGGTAAGAGACAGCGCCACCCAAAGAAATACCCACACCGACGCAGCACAGACACACCGGCGCAGCGCAGACACACAGACACGCCGGCGCAGCACAGACACACAGACACTCTGGCGCAACACAGACACTCTGGCGCAACACAGACACTCTGGCGCAGCACAGACACTCTGGCGCAGCACAGACACTCTGGCGCAGCACAGACACTCTGGCGCAGCACAGACACGCCGGCGCAGCACAGACACGCCGGCGCAGCACAGACACGCCGGCGCAGCACAGACACGCCGGCGCAGCACAGACACACAGACACTCTGGCGCAACACAGACACACAGACACTCTGGCGCAACACAGACACACAGACACACCGGCGCAGCACAGACACACAGACACTCTGGCGCAACACAGACACACAGACACACCGGCGCAGCACAGACACACAGACACTCTGGCGCAACACAGACACACAGACACACCGGCGCAGCACAGACACACAGACACGCTGGCGCAGCACAGACACGCTGGCGCAGCACAGACACTCTGGCGCAACACAGACACTCTGGCGCAGCACAGACACGCTGGCGCAGCACAGACACGCTGGCGCAGCACAGACACTCTGGCGCAGCACAGACACACAGACACGCTGGCGCAGCACAGACACTCTGGCGCAGCACAGGCACACAGACACGCTGGCGCAGCCCAGACACTCTGGCGCAACACAGACACTCTGGCGCAGCACAGACACGCTGGCGCAGCACAGACACTCTGGCGCAGCACAGACACACAGACACTCTGGCGCAGCACAGACACACACGCTGGCGCAGCAAAGACACACAGACGCAGCATACCCATTAATGCGTGGAGTCTTTGTACCCCTCCCTCAGTTTTTCCTTTATCTCGTCTTCGTTGCTCCAGAAGGTCGTTGCTGCGTTGCTCCTCACCCTGCACAAAAACACACTCCACACAGATTGCTTGAGAGCCTTGCTAGATGTCCTTACCGAAGCAGGCAGATGTCTGTGTGTAGAGGGGTGTGGTGTGATGCAGTGGCCCCAGGGATGTTTTTTTTCAGAGCTCTAATTGATTTCCCTTTTTAATGTGACATCTGAAAATAGTTCCCCTCCTACCCCTCTGTGTGTGTGTGTGTGTGTGTGTGTGTGTGTGTGTGTGTGTGTGTGTGTGTGTTAGTTAGTTAGGGCTGGCACAATTATAATCATGTTCCAGACGGTTATGGATGAAGACCGTCATGATAAATTCTTAACAACGTGATGAAACAAGCAAGGTGTTGTAGCAACAGAGTCATCGGTGGGGGACAGTAGATTGACATAGGCTAGTGATGTTAATGTTGTTTACTCGTCTTGTTGGCTAGTGATGTTAATGTTGGTTACTTGTCTTGTTGGCTAGTGATGTTAATGTTGGTTACTTGTCTTGTTGGCTAGTGATGTTAATGTTGGTTACTTGTCTTGTTGGCTTGTGATGTTGTTACTTGTCTTGTTGGCTAGTGATGTTAATGTTGTTTACTTGTCTTGTTGGCTAGTGATGTTAATGTTGTTTACTTGTCTTGTTGGCTAGTGATGTTAATGTTGGTTACTTGTCTTGTTGGCTAGTGATGTTGTTACTTGTCTTGTTGGCTAGTGATGTTGATGTTGTTTACTTGTCTTGTTGGCTAGTGATGTTGTTACTTGTCTTGTTGGCTAGTGATGTTAATGTTGTTTTACTTGTCTTGTTGGCTAGTGATGTTGTTACTTGTCTTGTTGGCTAGTGATGTTGTTACTTGTCTTGTTGGCTAGTGATGTTGATGTTGTTTACTTGTCTTGTTGGCTAGTGATGTTGTTACTTGTCTTGTTGGCTAGTGATGTTGTTACTTGTCTTGTTGGCTAGTGATGTTAATGTTGTTACTTGTCTTGTTGGCTAGTGATGTTGTTACTTGTCTTGTTGGCTAGTGATGTTAATGTTGTTTACTTGTCTTGTTGGCTAGTGATGTTGATGTTGTTTACTTGTCTTGTTGGCTAGTGATGTTAATGTTGTTTACTCGTCTTGTTGGCTAGTGATGTTAATGTTGTTACTTGTCTTGTTGGCTAGTGATGTCAATGTTGTTTACTTGTCTTGTTGGCTAGTGATGTTAATGTTGTTACTTGTCTTGTTGGCTAGTGATGTCAATGTTGTTTACTTGTCTTGTTGGCTAGTGATGTTAATGTTGTTTACTCGTCTTGTTGGCTAGTGATGTTAATGTTGGTTACTTGTCTTGTTGGCTAGTGATGTTAATGTTGTTTACTTGTCTTGTTGGCTAGTGATGTTGATGTTGTTTACTTGTCTTGTTGGCTAGTGATGTCAATGTTGTTTACTTGTCTTGTTGGCTAGTGATGTTAATGTTGTTTACTTGTCTTGTTGGCTAGTGATGTTAATGTTGTTTACTTGTCTTGTTGGCTAGTGATGTTGATGTTGTTTACTTGTCTTGTTGGCTAGTGATGTTGATGTTGTTTACTTGTCTTGTTGGCTAGTGATGTTGTTTACTTGTCTTGTTGGCTAGTGATGTTGTTTACTTGTCTTGTTGGCTGGTGATGTTGCTGTTGGTTACTCGTCTTGTTGGCTGGCGATGTTGCTGTTGGTTACTCGTCTTGTTGGCTGGCGATGTTGCTGTTGGTTACTCGTCTTGTTGGCTGACGATGTTGCTGTTGGTTACTCGTCTTGTTGGCTGGCGATGTTGCTGTTGGTTACTCGTCTTGTTGGCTGGCGATGTTGCTGTTGGTTACTCGTCTTGTTGGCTGATGAAAAGTAAGTGTTGGACAGTCGTTCTAACGTCTTCAAATGACACATTGGAATTCAGTAAGAAGGGGATCTCACATCATTCCATCCTCGACTTGCATGTTCTGTTAAGATTCATTACCATAATGTGATTTCTGTCATTCTGAACATCGTGGCTGGACGTCCTAATCAGGTTAGGAACCCAATGCATATGGGCCCGGTAAATGTCCGGTAAATTTAAAATGCTGCTGGTCAAATGTCTGGGACCCCATTCTCCTAACTGTGTGTGCCTCTGCCAATGTCACGGCCCATATATTCCCACCAGATAAACAGATCACAGAGATGGCATACCTGGCAGAAACATTATTATTATTATTATTATTGGTGTTGTTGTTGTTTATTATTGTTATCAGCTTTACTGGCCCATGTTTATTTGATATCTCTCATCCTCTGGTCTAGGGCTGGATTGGTCTCATTTACCATTTTAGTCTGTGACTTTGTCTGAATTATTTTCCTCTGTCCTTGTTTCCTATTTAATTCCTCTCAAAGCTCATTGGAAGAGGAGGTCAGTGGGAGGTACCTTAGATCATTCCTCCTCCAATGAGCTTTGGGAGGAACTGAGGAAACCAGTACGAAGGTAGCAAGGATTTGATGTTTAGAAACGTCCCAAGCCTTCACTTCCTCCCCTCTAGCCATCTCACCATGTACCCCCCCCATCATAACACCTTATTCCCACAGGACACATCACATACAGGAGCCGGAGGATTAGTCTGGTGGAGGGTTTCATGAATATCAAATTCCATTACTCTTGACAGGCTTATTCCAGCCACAGGAAAAAACAAAGTCACGGCAGGAGAATAGAGATGAATAGTGAGCAAAAATGTAGACCTATTCGTCGGGCATATTAAGACTTGTTGTGTCAAACAGGCTTCAAAGAAACTTGCCAAACAGGCTTCACCGGAACATTGAAGACACAGGATGTGAAAACGGCTGTATAGAGTAGAGGTCGACCGATTTTATGATTTTTCAACAACGATAACGATTATTGGAGGACCAAAAAAAGCCGATACCGATTAATCGGTTTGTTTTTATTTATTTATTTATTTATTTCTGATAATGACCATTACAACAATACTGATTGAACACTTATTTTAACTTAATATAATACATCAATAAAATCAATTTAACCTCAAGTAAATAATGAAACATGTTCAATTTGGTTTAAATAATGCAAAAACAAAGTGTTGGAGAAGAAAGTAAAAGTGCAATATGTGCCATGTAAGAAAGCTAACGTTTCAGTTCCTTGCTCAGAACATGAGAACATATGAAAGCTGGTGGTTCCTTTTAACATAAGGCTTAAAATATTCCCAGGTAAGAAGTTTTAGATTGTAGTTATTATTGAAATTATAGGAGTATTTCCCTCTATACCATTTGTATTTCATTAACCTTTGACTATTGGATGTTCTTATAGGCACTTTAGTATTGCCAGTGTAACAGTATAGCTTCCGTCCCTCTCCTCGCTCCTCCCTGGGCTCGAACCAGCAACACAACGACAATTAGCGCGCGCTAACGAGCTAGCCATTTCACTTCGGTTACACCAACCTCATCTCGGGAGTTGATAGGCTTGAAGTCATAAACCGCGCAATGCTTGATGCACAACGAAGAGCTGCTGTCAAACCGCACGAAAGTGCTGTTTGAATGAAGGTTTACGCGCCTGCTTCTGCCTACCACCGCTCATTCAGATACTTAGATACTTGTATGCTCAGTCAGATTATACGCAACGCAGGACACGCTAGATAATATCTAGTAATATCATCAACCATGTGTAGTTAACTAGTGATTATGATTGATTGTTTTTTGTAAGATAAGTTTAATGCTAGCTAGCAACTTACCTTGGCTTACTGCATTCGCGTAACAGGCAGTCTCCTTGTGGAGTGCAACGAGAGAGAGGCATGTCTAGTTAACTGTAAGGTTGCAAGATTGGATCCCCCGAGCTGACAAGGTGAAAATCTGTTGTTCTGCCCCTGAACGAGGCAAGTTAACCCACCGTTCCGTTCCTAGGCCGTCATTGAAAATAAGAATGTGTTCTTATCTGACTTGCCTCGTTAAATAAAGCTTAAAATAAAATAAAAATCGGCAAATCGACGCCCAAAAAATACCGATTTACGATTGTTATGAAAACTTGAAATCGGACCTAATTAATCGGCCATATTGATTAATCGGTCGACCTTTAGTGTAGAGAGGTTGAACTCGCATGCCTCTACGCTACAGTATGTTATTCTGTAACACACACCAAGGGGAAGCAACTGTCTCTAGACAGCTGTGTAGTTCCAGAGAATGTGATCTCAGAGAGACGGTCAATATGGGGAATAAATTCTAAGTTGTTAGTTCATTGTAGTCAGTTACGATAAGCTCTCACTCTCTCTCTCTCCCTCTGGACACATCTACATCTCTGCTCTGATTCAGTCTCTTGACTTTTCTAGTAGTATAGCATTTACCAGATGGTTAGGACTAAATCTCTCACTGATTCCGAGGAAAGGCTGGGCAGGAAGTGAACAGCGGGGGCTAAAAGTCACTCTCTCACACAGACCAGGTCCCGGTTTCCCAAAAGAAAGATACGGCTAAGTTAATCACTAGAACCACAGGATCCTATTGTTCCAAGAGGATCTTTGCATGATGCTTTTGGGAAAGTGTGTGTGTGTGTGTGTGTGTGTGTGTGTGTGTGTGTGTGTGTGTGTGTTCTGTGAGGAAGGGGAAATGGCTCACCTCTGGTCCAGAACAAACTAAAGGGAATAGAGGAGTGGAGGACAGTGGATATGATGTTAGGGATGTGGAGGAGAACAGTGGATATGATGCTAGGGTTAGGGATGTGGAGGAGGACATTGAACATGATGCTAGGGTTAGGGATGTGGAGGAGGACAGTGGATATGATGCTAGGGATGTGGAGGAGAACAGTGGATATGATGCTAGGGTTAGGGATGTGGAGGAGGACAGTGGACATGATGTTAGGGATGTGGAGGAGGACAGTGGACATGATGCTAGGGTTAGGGATGTGGAAGAGGACAGTGGACATGATGCTAGGGTTAGGGATGTGGAGGACAGTGGATATGATGTTAGGGATGTGGAGGAGGACAGTGGATATGATGCTAGGGATGTGGAGGAGAACAGTGGATATGATGCTAGGGTTAGGGATGTGTAGGAGAACAGTGGACATGATGCTAGGGTTAGGGATGTGGAAGAGGACAGTGGACATTATGCTAGGGTTAGGGATGTGGAGGAGGACAGTGGACATGATGCTAGGGTTAGGGATGTGGAGGAGGACAGTGGACATGATGCTAGGGTTAGGGATGTGGAGGACGGCGGTGGACATGATGTTAGGGTTAGGGATGTGGAGGAGAACAGTGGACATGATGCTAGGGTTAGGGATGTGGAGGACGACGGTGGACATGATGCTAGGGTTAGGGATGTGGAGGAGGACAGTGGACATGATGTTAGGGTTAGGGATGTGGAGGAGGACAGTGGATATGATGCTAGGGATGTGGAGGAGGACAGTGGATATGATGCTAGGGTTAGGGATGTGGAGGAGGACAGTGGATATGATGCTAGGGATGTGGAGGAGGACAGTGAATATGATGCTAGGGTTAGGGATGTGGAGGAGGACGACAGTGGATATGATGCTAGGGTTAGGGATGTGGAGGAGGACGACAGTGGATATGATGCTAGGGATGTGGAGGAGGACGACGGTGGACATGATGCTAGGGTTAGGGATGTGGAGGAGAACAGTGGACATGATGCTAGGGTTAGGGATGTGGAGGAGGACAGTGGACATGATGTTAGGGTTACGGATGTGGAGGAGAACAGTGGATATGATGTTAGGGATGTGGAGGAGGACAGTGGATATGATGTTAGGGTTAGGGATGTGGAGGAGGACAGTGGATATGATGTTAGGGTTGTGGAGGAGGACAGTGGATATGATGCTAGGGTTAGGGATGTGGAGGAGGACAGTGGATATGATGTTAGGGTTAGGGATGTGGAGGAGGACAGTGGATATGATGCTAGGGTTAGGGATGTGGAGGAGGACAGTGGATATGATGCTAGGGATGTGGAGGAGAACAGTGGATATGATGTTAGGGTTAGGGATGTGGAGGAGGACAGTGGATATGATGCTAGGGATGTGGAGGAGGACAGTGGATATGATGCTAGGGTTAGGGATGTGGAGGACAGTGGATATGATGTTAGGGATGTGGAGGAGAACAGTGGACATGATGCTAGGGTTAGGGATGTGGAGGAGGACAGTGGATATGATGCTAGGGTTAGGGATGTGGAGGAGGACAGTGGATATGATGCTAGGGTTAGGGATGTGGAGGAGGACAGTGGATATGATGTTAGGGATGTGGAGGAGAACAGTGGATATGATGTTAGGGTTAGGGATGTGGAGGAGGACAGTGGATATGATGCTAGGGTTAGGGATGTGGAGGAGGACAGTGGATATGAGGTTAGGGATGTGGAGGACAGTGGATATGATGTTAGGGTTAGGGATGTGGAGGACAGTGGATATGATGTTAGGGATGTGGAGGAGAACAGTGGACATGATGCTAGGGTTAGGGATGTGGAGGAGAACAGTGGACATGATGCTAGGGTTACGGATGTGGAGGACAGTGGATATGATGTTAGGGTTAGGGATGTGGAGGACAGTGGATATGATGTTAGGGTTAGGGATGTGGAGGACAGTGGATATGATGTTAGGGATGTGGAGGAGGACAGTGGATATGATGCTAGGGTTAGGGATGTGGAGGAGGACAGTGGATATGATGCTAGGGTTAGGGATGTGGAGGAGGACAGTGGATATGATGTTAGGGATGTGGAGGAGGACAGTGGATATGATGCTAGGGTTAGGGATGTGGAGGAGGACAGTGGATATGATGTTAGGGATGTGGAGGAGGACAGTGGATATGATGCTAGGGTTAGGGATGTGGAGGAGGACAGTGGATATGATGTTAGGGATGTGGAGGAGGACAGTGGATATGATGCTAGGGTTAGGGATGTGGAGGAGGACAGTGGATATGATGTTAGGGATGTGGAGGAGGACAGTGGATATGATGTTAGGGTTAGGGATGTGGAGGAGGAGGACAGTGGACATGATGTTAGGGTTAGGGATGTGGAGGAGGAGGACAGTGGACATGATGCTAGGGATGTGGAGGAGGACAGTGGATATGATGTTAGGGTTAGGGATGTACTGGGATATGGAGGAGAACAGTGGATATGATGCTAGGGTTAGGGATGAACTGGGATGTGGAGGAGGACAGTGGACATGATGCTAGGGTTAGGGATGTACTGGGATGTGGAGGAGGACAGTGGACATGATGTTAGGGATGAACTGGGATGTGGAGGAGGACAGTGGATGGTTTATTCCCATAACTGATCTCACACCTCTGTCTCAAAAGCATGTTCTTGTTTGGAATCGGATTGTTTTCCATTTCTCTTGGCTTCGTACAAATCTCACAGCTCCTTTGTCTACCACCGATGATCTCTCACTGATGAGCTCTCACTTCTGCTGCTGAGGACTATCTCAGATTGAACAGGCTGCTATCTCAGACTGAACAGGCTGCTATCTCGGACTGAACAGGCTGCTATCTCGGACTGAACAGGCTGCTATCTCGGACTGAACAGGCTGCTATCTCGGACTGAACAGGCTGCTATCTCGGACTGAACAGGCTGCTATCTCGGACTGAACAGGCTGCTATCTCGGACTGAACCGGCTGCTATCTCGGACTGAACCGGCTGCTATCTCGGACTGAACCGGCTGCTATCTCGGACTGAACCGGCTGCTATCTCGGACTGAACCGGCTGCTATCCCGGACTGAACCGGCTGCTATCTCGGACTGAACCGGCTGCTATCTCGGACTGAACCGGCTGCTATCTCGGACTGAACCGGCTGCTATCTCGGACTGAACCGGCTGCTATCTCGGACTGAACCGGCTGTTATCTCGGACTGAACCGGCTGTTATCTCGGACTGAACAGGCTGCTGTCTCGGACCGAACAGGCGGCTATCTCAGACTGAACAGGCTGCTGGCGTTGGTTTTGGAAACACTTTGGTTTCTCTTTGTGTGAATAACTCCTGAATAAGACGTTTTGTCTTCAGTTCAGTTGTGAAATGATTATTGTGAAAAAGAGAAGTTAGGGCAAGTCTAGGAACTTTGATAATTAGAGAGTGAATGCTAGGTTATACGTCATGATGGCTGCCTGGCCCTGACCACACGGCAGAGGAAAATGTCAAGACCAGCCATGCCCTAGATATCTGGGAGTGTGTGTCAGCGTATTGGTGCAGAGTGCAGAGCGAGTTTCCTAAATGCTGGGGCCACGACCTCCTCGCCCGCTCCAATTTCTCCCCAGCATGCATTTGTAGTCTACTTGTGTGCTGCTACAGCCCCTTGTTTTAGCTACTGTCATGGAGTTCAACTAAATATTTTTTATAAAGAAACTGATAAAAACACACACAGGTGCTACATCAAGGTGACTTGAGGGAGTGTGGGGATGTAGTGTCCACAACTGAAGAATCCTTGTGGAATCTGACAAAACACATATCCCATAAGTAGTGGTGGGAAAAGTACCCAATTGTCATAGTTGAGTAAAAGTATAGATACCTTAATAGAAAGTTACTCAAGTAAAAGTGAAAGTCAGCCAGTAAAATACAACTGGAGTAAAAGTCTGAAATTATTTGGTTCTAAATAATACTTAAGTATCAAAAATAAAAGTATAAATCTTTACTAATTCCTTAAATTAAGCAAAGCAGACGGCAGCATTTGCGGAGAGCCATGGGGCTACATTTACAAACGGTACATTTGTGTTTGCGCGTGCCTTAGCCTTCAGAAATCTGCATTTTCAAAATGCAGACATCAACAAATCAGCTTTTTTTTCTACTTTCAACTGTGTGTGATATTGAAAGTCAAAAGTTATTTTTGTTGTTGTTATTGTTGCTTCAATCGAGTACTCAAGGGCAAGAAACTATAGTTTTTCTCCACACAAAATACATTTATGCAACCCCATCGGCCGAGAAGTGAATTAGTGTAGCTGCTCATGGAAAAAGCTAGGTATTTTTTGTGCAGAAACTATGCGTGGCCATTATATTTTCTACTGTTTATCGTAGAACGAATTCAGCAAGCTCCATTTGACTACTGTTTATCGTAGAACGAATTCAGCAAGCTCCATTTGACTACTGTTTTGATTTGAAGTTAGTCTGGATGAAAAACAACATGGGAGAAATGTTTCTGAATGGTGGAATTTAATTGGTCAAGATGAGAACAAGGGTTATGTTATCTGAGTGGAGAAGGGCAAAATTTGCCCTTTTTTTTTATTCCTGATATTTAGCGCGAAACCTGACTAAAGCCGAGACGAATTTACAATAAGACTCATTCTACATCTGCAAGTACAGATTTTTGTCTTTCCTTTTCTGTGTGAAAAACAGAATCCTGCGTCAACATGACATTTTGTGTGTGTGTGTGTGTGTGTGTGTGTGTGTGTGTGTGTGTGTGTGTGTGTGTGTGTGTGTGTGTGGTCCCCGAATGTGTTCTTCTAAACGTCGTTCTCACGATAACTACAGAGGCAGGCAGGTGGGATCATATAAAAACCACAGTGTTGTTCTGGCTCAGTCTGTTCAGTTTTCTGTTCTCTTTCTCAGCCTCATACAGGAAGTTGTCTAACCCGAAACCACCAGCCTATCTAGTAAACAAAGCCTGCTGGAAACAATGGCCTTTGTCTTCTGTTCTGTAAACCAGGTGGTGTTTTGCATGTTCCTTCCAAGGCATCCCCCTAAAGACCTGTTAGTCAGCCCATCCAGGCTCAGCCCCTCCAGGCTCAGCCCCTCCAGGCTCAGCCCCTCCAGGCTCAGCCCCTCCAGGCACAGCCCCTCCAGGCACAGCCCCTCCAGGCTCAGCCCCTCCAGGCACAGCCCCTCCAGAGTGTGTTTAACTTCTCTCTCTTCACTTTCTACAGCTAGGAAAGAGGAAGGTCTAAGGTCCACTGTTTACAACCACACTGAAGCAGTGTTGTTAGTTAACCTGTCACTGACACACAGACACAGACACACACACACACGCAAACACGCACGCAGACACGCACGCAGACACGCACACACACACACACACACACAGACACGCACAGACACACACACACACACGCAAACACGCACGCAGACACGCACGCAGACACACACACAGACACACACACACACACAGACACACACACACAGACACGCACGCAGACACGCACGCAGACACGCACGCAGACACGCACACAGAAACACACACAGAAACACACACAGCAACGCACACACGCACACAGAAACACACACACACACACACAGACACGCACACAGAAACACACACCAACTGTTGCAGTGTGAGGCCAGCTTGTAGATAGCAGATCGTGTGTCACTGTCAACCCCTTTTGAGCTCCCCAGGGACATTCTCCCCTGCCCCCCCCCCCCAGACAGATACTGCCACTAAACAACCCTACGCAGAGACGTCAGAACCTACTCTGGCCCCCCAGGCAGATACTGCCAGTAAACGACCCTACGCAGAGACGTCAGAACCTACTCTGGCCCCCCAGGCAGATACTGCCTCTAAACGACCCTACGCAGAGACGTCAGAACCTACTCTGGCCCCCCAGGCAGATACTGCCACTAAACGACCCTACGCAGAGACGTCAGAACCTACTCTGGCCCCCCAGGCAGATACTGCCACTAAACAACCCTACGCAGGGACGTCAGAACCTACTCTGGCCCCCCAGGCAGATACTGCCACTAAACGACCCTACGCAGAGACGTCAGAACCTACTCTGGCCCCCCAGGCAGATACTGCCTCTAAACGACCCTACGCAGAGACGTCAGAACCTACTCTGGCCCCCCAGGCAGATACTGCCACTAAACGACCCTACGCAGAGACGTCAGAACCTACTCTGGCCCCCCAGGCAGATACTGCCACTAAACGACCCTACACAGCCTCACATGCTGTTCAGAATAACACCCGAATAAATGATTAAGCTTCGCTTAGCTGACCTATTAATCTAGCACGTGATATGTTGAACTGTTGAACTGTTCAGCTGCCTGGTAACTCTCGAACAGCCGCCTGGTAACTCTCGAACAGCCGCCTGGTAACACTCGAACAGCCGCCTGGTAACACTCGAACAGCCGCCTGGTAACACTCGAACAGCCGCCTGGTAAATCGCGAACAGCCGCCTGGTAAGTCTCGAACAGCCGCCTGGTAACTCTCGAACAGCCGCCTGGTAACTCTCGAACAGCCGCCTGGTAACTCTCGAACAGCCGCCTGGTAACACTCGAACAGCCGCCCGGTAACACTCGAACAGCCGCCCGGTAACTCTCGAACAGCCGCCCGGTAACTCTCGAACAGCCGCCCGGTAACTCTCGAACAGCCGCCCGGTAACTCTCGAACAGGCGCCCGGTAACTCTCGAACAGGCGCCCGGTAACTCTCGAACAGGCGCCCGGTAACTCGTGAACAGGCGCCCGGTAACTCGCGAACAGGCGCCTGGTAACTCTCGAACAGACAGTTGTGGGTGTTTTGAACAGAACACATGCAGTGTAATGAACAAAACAGCTGAAACTGAACAGCAGAGGTGTCATTTGTGAAGGGGTCTGTCACGCTCTGGTCTCTGTGCTGGGGGGAGGGGTCTGTCACGCTCTGGTCTCTGTGTTGGGGGGAGGGGTCTGTCACGCTCTGGTCTCTGTGTTGGGGGGAGGGGTCTGGTATGACATAGGCTGCTCTCTTTGTTTGGAGCTGAGCGTAAGAAATGTCTGCCTTCCAGCTGGCCGGGTGGGGGGGGGGGCTTTCCCTGTTCTTTCTCTTCCCCACTACCCAAACGTACCATGCCCATCTGCTCCTAGGAAGTGTGTGTGCCTGTGTGTTTTTAGATAGCGGGTCAGCCCGACTATAGGGAAGCCCTTGACCTCTCATCCATAATCGACCTCGGTAGATAGAGAGTTCAGTCGTCTCTCCTATTCAGCGTCAGCCTGCTCAGTGATCTTCTGTAGTGAAAGGAGACAATAGACTGCAGTACAGACAGGTGGCTGGCCTCCTAGTTAAAACGCATTGTTCATTTCAGCGTTATAAAGGGAGGGCCTGTGAGATCTCGTATTTGTGTGGCCTCAATGAAACCGAGTAGGCAGCCTATGCACGGGCGGCGAATCACGTGGCAGTTATCTTTTTTTCATTTCAAATACAATTTTTATTTTTTTATTTTTTGTCTCTGTCCTCAAATCGTCCTCCTAAAAGGTAGGCTGTGTCCTATCTGCTGATATAGCCCAGGAATACCGATAGCCTAATATAATGGCCCACGGTGAGATTCTCTAGTAATTTAACCTAGTTCTTAGGTTGTTTTTGTGCATATTGCCAATAGGGTGTAAAAGTGCTAGGCCCATGCCTGGCAGGTGAGCTGTGTCACATATATATACCTGAAATAACATGGCAGGACTGCGGTTGGGTCGGGACCAGGTGACAGCCAGTGGTATGAAAGGCGACAGCGGGATGAATAAATCCGTCCTGCTTAGACCTCTAGTGTGTGTTTGATGAGCTGTGTGTGTGTGTGTGTGTGTGTGTGTGATGAGCAGGGCTGGAGTGTGTGTGTGTGTGATGGAAGGGCGGGAGTGTGTGTGTGTGTGATGAGCAGGGCTGGAGTGTGTGTGTGTGACGGAAGGGCGGGAGTGTGTGTGTGTGATGAGCAGGGCTGGAGTGTGTGTGTGTGTGTGTGTGTGACGGAAGGGCGGGAGAGAGCTGACAGTGGAAATTAGAATTCTCTGGAACATGTTCTTACTTCCGTAGAACAATCCCAGAATCCTACAGCTCAATGACTTTATATAGCCTTGTTCCCTTTTCAACTGTGGTTCTGACAAACAGCTGTTGTTGGGAGGTCAAACAATGACTAGACTAACAGGGGAAGGAAGATTGTGTGTCTATGTTTGTGTATGTGGGGGAATGTTTAAACATTCAACAAAATTGGGATCCTTAACTGTAAGAAAAATCCCTAACTGAAAAACGATATTTTCCCACCAAATTTTAAATCGCAATGCCGTTGTCACAAAACATTATGTTCTGCGTTTAAAGTCGAACTAGACGATATGCTATAAAGGCCTGGGGAAAGTTGTCATTTAAATTAAACCAGAGAGGAAGAGGCTTTACTTTAGGCTATTTGGGGGTCATTTGCGAGGCATGCAAACATTATTTTATTTTTTTTTACGGTTAAGGATCCTAGTTTCTTTTTAACGTTTAAACCCCCTAACGTCCACATACACACAGATTACCAAGACATATGCTCACGGTTCCTTCTGCCTGCGCCCTCCGCTCTCTCCCTCACGCTAGCTCGCTTGCTCTTTCTCTTCACTAATGATGCAAGTGTGTGTTCAAGTCTGTTGCGTGTAGAATATCCTAGCCCAGCCTTTCTTAAAGTATGTGTCGCGACTTGTTAGACTTAATGTATCATCATTTCATGAATTACAGGAATTGCTTTGGCCAAGTGCAAGGAGTCAGGTGATCAATTATTTTGGCAGTTGACTCTCCCACCACTACGTCATCGTCGTTAACATTGGGTAAAAATGTCAAGAGAGAGGCCAGCGACAGCAGCGAAGTCCTGTAATACTTTGAGAAGTTAAATGAGAAGGAAATGCCCACTGGGAGGTGAATTGAGGAGACAGTAATTGTAGTGAAGGTACATCTGAAAGGGGACGTAAGGTGAGACCCAAACCGTCTCTGGTAGCAGTGCAGCTGCACTGTGAATTCATCTGGAATTTTAGTCATTTTTCTAGTATAGTTTTAACGGAAAACAAATTGTATTGTTTTTCCATAGTCAGATCCCTAGTGTACACACACACACACACACACACACACACACACACACACACACACACACACACACACACACACACACACACACACACAGACAGAGCTCAACCTAACACACACAGAGCTCAACCTAACACACACAGAGCTCAACCTAACACACACACACACACACACACACACACAGAGCTCAACGTAACACACACCGACTAGGTTTCACACACACACCACCCTTCCTTGTCTGGCAGCCAGACTGACTGGTCTGTATCAGTGTGCTCAGACGTGCTGCCTTCTCCCCCATAATCCCTCACTGACTCCTCTCTCCCTAGGGATACATCGGCCTGTCTGTAAGGAGCATGACTTTCACCCCACAGCATGTTCCTTTTTCAATTGCTCAATCTCTCGCTCTCTTTCTCTCTCCCTTCATACCTTTCTCTGCCTTTCTAGAGCATATTAAGCCACCAGCTCTCCTTCTATCTGTCTGCTTCCCTCCCTGTCTGTCCGCTTCTCTCCCTCCCTCCCTGTCTGTCCGCTTCCCTCCCTCCCCCCCTCCCTCCCTGTCTGTCCGCTTCCCTCCCTCCCCCCCCTCCCTGTCTGTCCGCTTCCCTCCCTCCCCCCCTCCCTGTCTGTCTGTCCGCTTCCCTCCCTCCCCCCCCTCCCTGTCTGTCTGTCCGCTTCCCTCCCTCCCCCCCTCCCTGTCTGTCTGTCCGCTTCCCTCCCTCCCCCCCTCCCTCCCTGTCTGTCCGCTTCCCTCCCCCCCCTCCCTGTCTGTCTGTCCGCTTCCCTCCCTCCCTGTCTGTCCGCTTCCCTCCCTCCCCCCCTCCCTCCCTGTCTGTCCGCTTCCCTCCCTCCCCCCCTCCCTGTCTGTCTGTCCGCTTCCCTCCCTCCCTCCCTCCCTGTCTGTCCGCTTCCCTCCCTCCCTCCCTCCCTCCCTGTCTGTCCGCTTCCCTCCCTCCCCCCTCCCTGTCTGTCTGTCCGCTTCCCTCCCTCCCTGTCTGTCTGTCTGTCCGCTTCCCTCCCTCCCTCCCCCCCTCCCTCCCTGTCTGTCCGCTTCCCTCCCTCCCTGTCTGTCCGCTTCCCTCCCTCCCCCCCTCCCTCCCTGTCTGTCTGTCTGTCCGCTTCCCTCCCTCCCCCCCTCCCTCCCTGTCTGTCCGCTTCCCTCCCTCCCTGTCTGTCTGTCTGTCCGCTTCCCTCCCTCCCCCCCTCCCTCCCTGTCTGTCCGCTTCCCTCCCTCCCTCCCTCCCTCCCTGTCTGTCTGTCCGCTTCCCTCCCTCCCTGTCTGTCTGTCTGTCCGCTTCCCTCCCTCCCCCCCTCCCTCCCTGTCTGTCCGCTTCCCTCCCTCCCTCCCTCCCTCCCTGTCTGTCTGTCCGCTTCCCTCCCTCCCCCCCTGTCTCTGTCTCTGTCTCTCAGCTACAGACCCCCTTCAGACTCATGACTCAGGCCCCAGCTGCTGTCTGACGGCAGTCTGAGGTTTGAAATGAGTACGTTTTAGTCAAACGTTATATCTGTTTGTGCTTCTTGTGGTCAGTTTGCAGGCAACAAAATTAGTTGTAATTATGTTCCCGGCCCCCTGACCAGCCACTCAAGAAGAAAAAAAATGTCCCGCGGCTGAATCTAGTAGGGTAGCTCAGCCCTCACTCAGTCCTCACTCAGTCCCCACTCAGTCCCCACTCAGCCCCCACTCAGTCCCCACTCAGCCCCCACTCAGCCCCCACTCAGCCCCCACTCAGCCCCCACTCAGCCCCCACTCAGCCCTCACTCAGCCCTCACTCAGCCCTCACTCAGCCCCCACTCAGCCCCCACTCAGCCCCCACTCAGCCCTCACTCAGCCCTCACTCAGTCCTCACTCAGTCCTCACTCAGTCCTCACTCAGCCCTCACTCAGTCCTCACTCAGCCCTCACTCAGCCCTCACTCAGCCCTCACTCAGCCCTCACTCAGCCCTCACTCAGCCCTCACTCAGCCCCCACTCAGCCCCCACTCAGCCCTCACTCAGCCCTCACTCAGCCCTCACTCAGCCCTCACTCAGCCCTCACTCAGCCCTCACTCAGTCCTCACTCAGTCCTCACTCAGCCCTCACTCATCTATTCCTCCCGTCAGTTTTTAAAATAGAATTTAGCCGTGGTGGCGAGCGGGGATGCAGACCCTGATGAGTCTCCAGTTGTTACATTTGTACATGTTATACGTTGGAGCAGCGAGGGGAAAGTTGTATCATTTCCTCGCCTGGTTGAACCAGAAGCACAGGCCTGTCTGAGTAGGCTTTGCAAGTTCTCTGTCACGCAGCCTCTGGGAGGGGAAGAACAGCTTTGCGACAGGTATGCTTGTAGCTTTACAGCGAAGAAAACTGCTCGTCTCTAGTTCAAATGTTGTTGTTTTTATTGTTTTTAAAATTATTTTTTACTTCATGTGGCATTTGATATAATTTGACAAACCATTTGAAACTAATCCCGGGTCTGTAATTATTAGTTTGATAACTAATAATTAGAGACCAGATGTCTAAACTATATCACACATCTCTTCCTGGGAGGGAGAGGAGGGGAGAGAGAGAGATGTGAGGTACTGAAGAGGAAAGGTTTCATGCAGTGTTTCCCCCAGACTGACACAATGACGTACAGATCATGATGCATGTACAGTGGGGCAAAAAAATATTTAGTCAGCCACCAATTGTGCAAGTTCTCCCACTTAAAAAGATGAGAGAGGCCTGTAATTTTCATCATAGGTACACTTCAACTGTGACAGACAAAATGAGGGGAAAAAATTCCAGAAAATCTCATTGTAGGATTTTTAAGGAATTATGGTGGAAAATAAGTATTTGGTCAATAACAAAAGTTCATCTCAATACTTTGTTATATACCCTTTCATCTTCCTCTTATCTTTTTAAGCCTCTAGTCTACTGTCTATAGAGCCAATCCCCTCAGCCTCTAGTCTACTGTCAATAGAGCCAACCCCCTCAGCCTCTAGTCTACTGTCTATAGAGCCAACCCCCTCAGCCTCTAGTCTACTGTCAATAGAGCCAACCCCCTCAGCCTCTAGTCTACTGTCAATAGAGCCAACCCCCTCAGCCTCTAGTCTACTGTCAATAGAGCCAACCCCCTCAGCCTCTAGTCTACTGTCAATAGAGCCAACCCCCTCAGCCTCTAGTCTACTGTCAATAGAGCCAACCCCCTCAGCCTCTAGTCTACTGTCAATAGAGCCAACCCCCTCAGCCTCTAGTCTACTGTCAATAGAGCCAACCCCCTCAGCCTCTAGTCTACTGTCAATAGAGCCAATCCCCTCAGCCTCTAGTCTACTGTCAATAGAGCCAACCCCCTCAGCCTCTAGTCTACTGTCAATAGAGCCAACCCCTCTAGACTACTGTCAATAGAGCCAACCTCTCTAGTCTACTGTCAATAGAGCCAACCCCTCTAGTCTACTGTCAATAGAGCCTACCTCTCTAGTCTACTGTCAATAGAGCCAACCCCTCTAGTCTACTGTCAATAGAGCCAACCTCTCTAGTCTACTTTCAATAGAGCCAACCCCTCTAGTCTACTGTCAATAGAGCCAACCCCTCTAGTCTACTGTCAATAGAGCCAACCCCTCTAGTCTACTGTCAATAGAGCCAACCTCTCTAGTCTACTGTCAATAGAGCCAACCTCTCTAGTCTACTGTCAATAGAGCCAACCTCTCTAGTCTACTGTCAATAGAGCCAACCCCTCTAGTCTACTGTCAATAGAGCCAACCCCTCTAGTCTACTGTCAATAGAGCCAGCCCCCTCAGCTTCTGTTCCTTTCCAGCAGTCTCGTGTAATGAGTTTAGCGCTCTGATAATGCCGGTTTGACTCAAATCCCTGGATTAGAGAGAGATAAAGGGAGGCATGGGAACACAACAAAACACCATCCACCCACTCCAACCTAACAACAACAAAAGACTAACAAAGCAACCAAAACATATTTACCAACCCAGGGAGAGGAGTTATCCACCTCCCAGTCTTTAGTCTAATCCTCTCTCTCTATTTCTTTCTCTCTCTCTCTCGCTCTCGCTCTTTCTCTCTCTCTACATTTCTCTCTCTCTCTCTCTCTCTCTATTTCTCTCTCTCTACATTTCTCTCTCTCTCTCTCTCTCTCTATTTCTCTCTCTCTACATTTCTCTCTCTCTCTCTCTCTCTCTCTACATTTCTCTCTCTATATTTTTCTCTCTATTTCTCTCTCTCCATCCCACCCCCATCTCTCTCTCACTCCACCCCCCCCCCCCCCCCCCCCCCATCTCTCTCTCACTCCACCCCCCCCCCCCCCCCCCCCCATCTCTCTCTCTGGGTGTCTATTGTCCTGCCGTAGCCTCTCAGCAGCTGCATTGCTATAATAATGTGATCTGAGTTGGCCCCCAGCAGCTTGTAATGAAGGATAATTAGAATTTCAATTTACCAGAGCCGACTAAGACCCTCCCAGTCCCTTCCTCTCTCGGTCTTCTCTCTCTCTCTCTCTCTTTCTCTCTTTTTCAGCTCATTGTTATTGGTGACAGATGGGTGGAGAGAGGATTTTAACACCCTCCCCCGCCTCTCTCTCTCTCTCTCTCTCTCTCTCTCTCTCTCTCTCTCTCTCTCTCTCTCCATAGGACCCGTTGGAACCCACTAAATGAATGATACAGTCCCATCAGACACTAGGGTATTAGACTCTCACAATGGACCGAGTGATTCTTAAAGGGGAGGTTGAAACAATAACAAAGTGTGCTTTTATTTTGAAGTCCCATCAGACACTAGGGTATTAGACTCTCACAATGGACCGAGTGATTCTTAAAGGGGCGGTTGAAACAATAACAAAGTGTGCTTTTATTTTGAAGTCCCATCAGACACTAGGGTATTAGACTCTCACAATGGACCGAGTGATTCTTAAAGGGGAGGTTGAAACAATAAGAAAGTGTGCTCCCGGCCCCGTTTCAGTAAAAGGCTGAGGGATGGGGCTCGAGAAATCAAACCACTCTCAAATGCGTAGATAGACAGAGCTATGGATACAAGGACTGACCATCCATTATATTAAACAGGTGTAGTTTTAACCATGATTTCAGACTTTATAGTGTGTGTTTTTACATTGACATTGTTTGCAAACATTGGAGTAAAACAAGCTTATATTTTGGGTTCTGACAGTTGAACTAAGCTCACGGGGCATTTATAAGTTATATTCTTTAAGAGTCACTGGATACATATCATTAAGTCCAAAATGGATGTAGCGACTGCTTTAAATGAGCTAAAGCAACATGGAACAGCTAAGCAGGCTAACGTTCCTACCTACACTATTTACCCTGATTATCAGCTAAGCAGGCTAACGTTCCTACCTACACTATTTACCCTGATTATCAGCTAAGCAGGCTAACGTTCCTACCTACACTATTTACCCTGATTATCAGCTAAGCAGGCTAACGTTCCTACCTACACTATTTACCCTGATTATCAGCTAAGCAGGCTAACGTTCCTACCTACACTATTTACCCTGATTTATCAGCTAAGCAGGCTAACATTCCTACCTACACTATTTACCCTGATTATCAGCTAAGCAGGCTAACGTTCATACCTATAGGGAGGTGGGGTATAGAGGAGGAGGGAAGCGGAGGGATGGAGAAGGTGGGGGGTAGAGGGGAGAGGGGTGGAGGTGGGGGGGTGAGTGGGAGGAGCAGAGAGGGAAGCGGGGGATGGGAGAGGGAGGCGGGGGGGATAGAGATGGGAGAGGGATGGAGGTGGGGGGTGATTGTGGGAGAAGAGGGGGAGGCGGGGGAGGGAGGGATGGGGGAGAGGGAGGCAGAGGGATAGAGGTGGGAGAGGGATGGAGGTGGGGAGAGAGGGAAATGGAGGGTGGGAGGGAGGTGGAGGGATGGGGGATAGAGGAGGAGGGGAGAGAGGTGCGGGGGCTCTCACGTCTCTCCTCTCTTTCACGTCTTTCCTCACTCTCTTCTCTTCTCTCTATTCAGTGACTTTTAGAATGATTAGGCTATCTAAATGTGCTTGTACTAGAGACTTAATGAATTATAGCCAGCCAGTGTTCACCGGACGTGCTACCTGTCCCAGACCTGCTGTTTTCAACTCTCTAGAGACAGCAGGAGCGGTAGAGATACTCTGAATGATCGGCTATGAAAAGCCAACTGACATTTACTCCTGAGGTGCTGACCTGTTGCACCCTCGACAACTACTGTGATTATTATTATTGGACCATGCTGGTCATTTATGAACATTTGAACATCTTGGCCATGTTCTGTTATAATCTCCACCCGGCACAGCCAGAAGAGGACTGGCCACCCCTCATAACCTGGTTCCTCTCTAGGTTTCTTCCTAGGTTCTGGCCTTTCTAGGGAGTTTTTCCTAGCCACCGTGCTTCTACACCTGCATTGCTTGCTGTTTGGAGTTTTAGGCTGAGTTTCTGTACAGCACTTTGAGATATCAGCTGATGTAAGAAGGGCTTTATAAATACATTTGATTTGATGATGTACTAGAGACAATAGACTTAATTAATCATAGCCAGCCAGTGGTGATAATGTACTAGTTTGTTTCATACTCGTGACGTTCTAGCAGATGTATGTCTATTAGATGTATGTCTTTCAACACCTTGTTAAAGCAACGAGGACAATAGTAGAGTTCTCTACTAGCAAGGATAACACTACTCCTCGTGTCACATGCTTTTTCAAAAATCATCTGCCTGTGACTTCTCAAGGTTGTTTGTTACCTGTAGTAAAATCATCATCATCCCGTTTGGCAGACTGGAATTGTTATTCGTTACAGTCAGTCCCCTTGGCAACACGTCAAGTTTTAAGTGAGAAAATAATTTGATGGTGTGAGGTTATGTAGTAAAGCTGTAGCTGCCAAATCGAAGCCAGGCTGGCTTCTTCCATGGCTTCTTCCCTGGCTTCTTCCCTGGCTTCTTCAACTAATATGGGATTTATCGCTGCAGCTTCTTGTTGTGCTGGTTGTCCTCTGTTGACCTCTCACACGCAGTCGAGCACAGACACGCAGTCCTCTGGCTGTTTGTGTCCCGCTGGCCTGCGGCATTTGGTCATCGGCTAATCATCCACCAAGACCACATTATGAAGACTCTCTTAAAGATTGGACGATTAATCAGTCAATTGTCACAAGAGGAAGGAGACAGGCGGCAGGTAGCCGAGCGTTTTTAAGAACGTTGGGCCAGTCACCGAATGGTCACCGGTTCGAATCCCTAAGCCGACTAGGTGAAAAGACTGTGCCCTTTGAGCAAGGCACCTCCCCCTGGAGTTAAGAGAGGAAGATGGACCATGGCGGAGCAACACACACACACACACACACACACACACACACCGTCTATTTGTGCCAGCCAGGGCAGAAAGATACCTAAACAGCTCGGCCTCAGACAGAATGGGAACAAAAGTGTCCCTCTCTCTCTCTCCGACTGAAGATAGTCATTCTGGAAGGAATGTTGTTTAGACAATATATTCTATATTGACTTCAAAGAGGTGCCTGCGGCTGTACTTGACACAATGTCCGTCTCCCTGATTTAAACTGTGTAAATGTCCTAAATGCTTATCCTGCCACATACAGTCCGTCAAATCACTGAGACCACGCTGTTGTTAGTCCTGAAGATGAACAGGGTCAGTGTCTGGGATGCTAGTTTACCGTTGGAATGGTAGGTGGTAGAATATCACTTTTCTCACCGTGTTCTAGTGAGGCAGGTGTGTGTGGTCGGCAGGTGTGTGTGGTCGGCAGGTGTGTGTGTGGTCGGCAGGTGTGTGTGTGGGGTAGGCAGGTGTGTGTGTGGGGTAGGCAGGTGTGTGTGGGGTCGACAGGTGTGTGTGGGGTCGACAGGTGTGTGTGGGGTAGGCAGGTGTGTGTGTGGGGTCGGCAGGTGTGTGTGGGGTCGGCAGGTGTGTGTGGGGTAGGCAGGTGTGTGTGGGGTAGGCAGGTGTGTGTGGGGTAGGTAGGTGTGTGTGGGGTCGGCAGGTGTGTGTGGGGTCGGCAGGTGTGTGTGGGGTCGGCAGGTGTGTGTGGGGTCGGCAGGTGTGTGTGGGGTCGGCAGGTGTGTGTGTGTGGGGTCGGCAGGTGTGTGTGTGTGGTCCGGCAGGTGTGTGTGTGGTCCGGCAGGTGTGTGTGTGGTCGGCAGGTGTGTGTGGTCGGCAGGTGTGTGTGTGGTCGGCAGGTGTGTGTGTGGTCGGCAGGTGTGTGTGTGGGGTAGGCAGGTGTGTGTGGGGTAGGCAGGTGTGTGTGGGGTCGACAGGTGTGTGTGGGGTCGACGTGTGTGTGTGGGTTAGGCAGGTGTGTGTGGGGTAGGCAGGTGTGTGTGGGGTAGGCAGGTGTGTGTGGGGTAGGCAGGTGTGTGTGGTCGGCAGGTCGGGCAGGTGTGTGTGGTCGGCGCAGTGGGAAGGTACTGGCACACATTCAGAGAAGTAATGTTCCCTTCCTTTTACTGTGCTGGGAAGTGGAAACTCTACCTCTCTCTCTTTGTCTCTCGGTCTCAGTCACACACACACACACGTCTTTGAGTGGCTTATAGTGCTGTAACTCCGTTCAGTCCCCCTTCCTCTCTTCTTCAGTGAGCCACCAGTCCTTTTTGTTGCGACCAAGACTATAGAGATATTAACCAGGAGAGAAGGAGTCCTCGCAGACATTTTAGGTGACAGCAGACGTTCAGACTAACCTAATCCCTGTTTCTGGTGTGAATGCCGCAGTCTCAACATATTTCCGCTGAGACTGTGAAAAAAGCACAGAAATATAAATCCTTCCGATCCATGAGATGTCTCGTCACCGGTGGTCTTCCCTCCGCAGAGACGCTTATCCTCTCGCCTCTCAAATCTAAACCGCTAATATGAAAGTAACCCCTCCCCCTCTCCTTTAGGATGCCCTCAGCCTCTGGCTGTACAGCATGGGGAGCTGGTGAACCAGACGGAGGCGAACCGAGGCTCCTTCCCTCCTGGTACCCTGCTGTCCTATGGCTGTGAGCCGGGCTACGCCCCCGATGGACCCACCACCATCACCTGTACCACCGCTGGGACATGGTCCCGCCTGCCTCTACGCTGCATCAGCACTAATGGTTAGCAACACACACACACACACTGTCATACACGCTGGCGGTTAGTAGATGGACACACACACACCAGTACTTGTTCTGAAGCATCTTACTGGCTTTCTGCATTGATTAGAATAGTTATCTGACTTCTCGCTCTCTTTACCTCTTTCTCTCTCTTTTCTCTTTCCTCTCTCTTTCCTCTCTCTCTCTTTTCTCTTTCCTCTCTCTTCCCTCTCTCTCTCTTTCCTCTTTCTATTTTCTCTTTCTCTTTCCTCTCTCTTCCCTCTCTCTCTCTTTCCTCTCTCTCTTTTCTCTTTCCTCTCTCTTCCCTCTCTCTCTCTTTCCTCTCTCTCTTTTCTCTTTCCTCTCTCTTCCCTCTCTCTCTCTCTTTCCTCTCTCTATTTTCTCTTTCTCTTTCCTCTCTCTTCCCTCTCTCTCTCTCTTTCCTCTCTCTCTTTTCTCTTTCCTCTCTCTTCCCTCTCTCTCTCTTTCCTCTCTCTCTTTTCTCTTTCCTCTCTCTTCCCTCTCTCTCTCTTTCCTCTCTCTCTTTTCTCTTTCCTCTCTCTTCCCTCTCTCTCTCTCTTCCCTCTCTCTATTTTCTCTTTCTCTTTCCTCTCTCTTCCCTCTCTCTCTCTTTCCTCTCTCTCTCTTCTCTTTCCTCTCTCTTCCCTCTCTCTCTCTCTCTTCCCTCTCTCTCTCTTTCCTCTCTCTCTTTTCTCTTTCCTCTCTCTTCCCTCTCTCTCTATTTTCTCTTTCTCTTTCCTCTCTCTTCCCTCTCTCTCTCTTTCCTCTCTCTATTTTATCTTTCTCTTTCCTCTCTCTTCCCTCTCTCTCTCTTTCCTCTCTCTCTTTTCTCTTTCCTCTCTTCCCTCTCTCTCTCTCTTTCCTCTCTCTTTTCTCTTTCCTCTCTCTTCCCTCTCTCTTTCCTCTCTCTCCTTTTTCTTTCCTCTCTCTCTCTCTTTCCTCTCTCTCTTTTCTCTTTCTCTTTCCTCTCTCTCTCTCTTTCCTCTCTCTCTCTCTCCTCTCTCTCTCCCTCTTTCCTCTCTCTCTCTCTTTCCCCTCTCTCTCTTTCCCCTCTCTCTTTCCTCTCTCTCTCTTTCCTCTCTTTTCTCTTTCTCTCTTTCCTCTCTCTCTCTCTCTCTCTCTTTCCTCTCTCTCTCTTTCCTCTCACTCTCTCCTTTCATTATTACTCACATTGTCAAAGTATACATCTAGAAAAATAAAAAATAAATATTTTTATATATAAATAAATGGTGGGATCAACAGCAATAATAATAGTAGTAGTGGACATGGGATTACCATTAACAACAACTACAACAACAATATTAATGAGAATAACAATACATTAAAGCAATGGTAGTAGACCAGTGTCAACATGACTGAGAAGACACATGACCTGGTAGTAGACCAGTGTCAACATGACTGAGAAGACACATGACCTGGTAGTAGACCAGTGTCAACATGACTGAGAAGACACATGACCTGGTATGAAAGACATATTTGGCTACCAAAACTGCACATTTTGGCTTTTCACCCAATAAATATTTTATAGGTTCATATTCTTTGTATTGAATTATAATTTTGGGAAATAAATATTCTCTTAGGGCTGAGTATTTGTCACAGTGTAATAGGAAATGCAGCTCTGTCTCTACCTCTCCCCTGGAGCAGAGTGAGCACAGCCTGTCCTCTCTGGGTAGCCAGGTTTATCTGTGACGACTGGTCTCTATAGCCAGACTGTCCTCTCTGGGCAGCCAGGTTTGTCTGTGACGACCGGTCTCTATAGCCAGACTGTCCTCTCTGGGTAGCCAGGTTTGTCTGTGGCAACCGGTCTCTATAGCCAGACTGTCCTCTCTGGGTAGCCAGGTTTATCTGTGACGACTGGTCTCTATAGCCAGACTGTCCTCTCTGGGCAGCCAGGTTTGTCTGTGACGACCTGTCTCTATAGCCAGACTGTCCTCTCTGGGCAGCCAGGTTTGTCTGTGACGACCGGTCTCTATAGCCAGACTGTCCTCTCTGGGCAGCCAGGTTTGTCTGTGAAGACCGGTCTCTATAGCCAGACTGTCCTCTCTGGGCAGCCAGGTTGGTCTGTGACGACCGGTCTCTATAGCCAGACTGTCCTCTCTGGGCAGCCAGGTTTGTCTGTGACGACCGGTCTCTATAGCCAGACTGTCCTCTCTGGGCAGCCAGGTTTGTCTGTGAAGACCGGTCTCTATAGCCAGACTGTCCTCTCTGGGCAGCCAGGTTTGTCTGTGACGACCGGTCTCTATAGCCAGACTGTCCTCTCTAGGCAGCCAGTTTTGTCTGTGACGACCGGTCTCTATAGCCAGACTGTCCTCTCTGGGCAGCCAGGTTTGTCTGTGACGACCGGTCTCTATAGCCAGACTTTCCTCTCTGGGCAGCCAGGTTTGTCTGTGACGACCGGTCTCTATAGCCAGACTGTCCTCTCTGGGCAGCCAGGTTTGTCTGTGACGACCGGTCTCTATAGCCAGACTGTCCTCTCTGGGCAGCCAGGTTTGTCTGTGACGACCGGTCTCTATAGCCAGACTGTCCTCTCTGGGCAGCCAGGTTGGTCTGTGACAACCGGTCTCTATAGCCAGACTGTCCTCTCTGGGCAGCCAGGTTGGTCTGTGACAACCGGTCTCTATAGCCAGACTGTCCTCTCTGGGCAGCCAGGTTTGTCTGTGACGACCGGTCTCTATAGCCAGACTGTGCTCACTGGGCAGCCAGGTTGGTCTGTGACGACCGGTCTCTATAGCCAGACTGTGCTCACTGAGTCTGTACCTAGTCAATGTTTTCCTCGGTTTTCTATCAGTCACAGTGGTCAGATAGTCTGCCACCATGTACTGTCTGTTTAGAGACAAATAGCATTGAAGTTTAACTTGTTTGTGGTGTCTTTCCAATAGGTGATTTCTTTTTGTTTTGTGATGATTTGGTTGGGCCAGATTTTCTGAGTGCTGTCCTGAGGCTCTATGGGGTTGGTTTGGGTTAGTGAACTGAGCCTCAGAACCAGCTGGCTGACTGCTGTCCTGAGGCTCTATGGGGTTGGTTTGGGTTTGTAAACTGAGCCTCAGAACCAGCTGGCTGAGGGGACTCTTCTCTTGTTTCATCTCTTGACATTGTAGAGCTGTGTGATGGAATGTTTTGGGTTAGTGAACTGAGCCTCAGAACCAGCTGGCTGAGGGGACTCTTCTCTTGTTTCATCTCCTGACATTGTAGAGCTGTGTGATGGAATGTTTTGGGTTAGTGAACTGAGCCTCAGAACCAGCTGGCTGAGGGGACTCTTCTCTTGTTTCATCTCTTGACATTGTAGAGCTGTGTGATGGAATGTTTTGGGTTAGTGAACTGAGCCTCAGAACCAGCTGGCTGAGGGGACTCTTCTCTTGTTTCATCTCTTGACATTGTAGAGCTGTGTGATGGAATGTTTTGGGTTGGTGAACTGAGCCTCAGAACCAGCTGGCTGAGGGGACTCTTCTCTGGTTTCATCTCTTGACATTGTAGAGCTGTGTGATGGAATGTTTTGGGGTCACTTGTTTTTAGATGGTTGGAAAATGTGATGGCTCTTTTCTCTATTTGAATGAGGAGGGGGTATTGGCCCAATTCTGCTCTACGTGCGTTATTTTGAGTTTTTATTTGCACTTGCAATACAGTCTGGCAAAACTCTGCATGCAGTATTTCAATTGGATGTTTGTCCCATTTGGTTAATTAATTATTAGAGATTGGACCCCATACTTCACTGCCATATAGAGCAATTGGTTCTATAACTGATTGGAACATTTTGAGCCAGATTCTAATTGGAATTTCTATGTTAATATTCCTTTTAATGGCATAGAATGCTCTTCTTGCTTTGTCTCTCAGCTCTCTCAGCTCATTCACAGCCGTGTGAAAGCTACCTGTGTTGCTGATATTTAGTCCTAGATATGTGTAGTTTTTGGTGTGTTCTAATAGAACTGTGTCCAAATAGAATTTATATTTGTCATCCTTATTTCCGGACCTTTTTTGGAGTGTCATTATATTTGTTTATTTTTTAGGTTAACGGTCAGAGCCCAGACAGAACCTGGGGTTAACGGTCAGAGCCCAGACAGAACCTGGGGTTAACGGTCAGAGCCCAGACAGAACCTGGGGTTAACGGTCAGAGCCCAGACAGAACCTGGGGTTAACGGTCAGAGCCCAGACAGAACCTGGGGTTAACGGTCAGAGCCCAGACAGAACCTGGGGTTAACGGTCAGAGCCCAGACAGAACCTGGGGTTAACGGTCAGAGCCCAGGTCTGACAGAACCTGTGGTTAACGGTCAGAGCCCAGACAGAACCTGGGGTTAACGGTCAGAGCCCAGACAGAACCTGGGGTTAACGGTCAGAGCCCAGACAGAACCTGGGGTTAACGGTCAGAGCCCAGACAGAACCTGGGGTTAACGGTCAGAGCCCAGACAGAACCTGGGGTTAACGGTCAGAGCCCAGACAGAACCTGGGGTTAACGGTCAGAGCCCAGGTCTGACAGAACCTGTGGTTAACGGTCAGAGCCCAGGTCTGACAGAACCCGTGGTTAACGGTCAGAGCCCAGACAGAACCCGTGGTTAACGGTCAGAGCCCAGACAGAACCTGTGGTTAACGGTCAGAGCCCAGGTCTGGCAGAACCTGTGGTTAACGGTCAGAGCCCAGGTCTGACAGAACCTGTGGTTAACGGTCAGAGCCCAGGTCTGACAGAACCTGTGGTTAACGGTCAGAGCCCAGGTCTGACAGAACCTGTGGTTAACGGTCAGAGCCCAGGTCTGACAGAACCTGTGGTTAACGGTCAGAGCCCAGACAGAACCTGTGGTTAACGGTCAGAGCCCAGACAGAACCTGTGGTTAACGGTCAGAGCCCAGACAGAACCTGTGGTTAACGGTCAGAGCCCAGACAGAACCTGTGGTTAACGGTCAGAGCCCAGACAGAACCCGTGGTTAACGGTCAGAGCCCAGACAGAACCCGTGGTTAACGGTCAGAGCCCAGGTCTGGCAGAACCTGTGGTTAACGGTCAGAGCCCAGGTCTGGCAGAACCTGTGGTTAACGGTCAGAGCCCAGGTCTGACAGAACCTGTGGTTAACGGTCAGAGCCCAGGTCTGACAGAACCTGTGGTTAACGGTCAGAGCCCAGGTCTGACAGAACCTGTGGTTAACGGTCAGAGCCCAGGTCTGACAGAACCTGTGGTTAACGGTCAGAGCCCAGGTCTGACAGAACCTGGGGTTAACGGTCAGAGCCCAGGTCTGACAGAACCTGTGGTTAACGGTCAGAGCCCAGGTCTGACAGAACCTGGGGTTAACGGTCAGAGCCCAGGTCTGACAGAACCTGGGGTTAACGGTCAGAGCCCAGGTCTGACAGAACCTGGGGTTAACGGTCAGAGCCCAGGTCTGACAGAACCTGTGGTTAACGGTCAGAGCCCAGGTCTGACAGAACCTGGGGTTAACGGTCAGAGCCCAGGTCTGACAGAACCTGTGGTTAACGGTCAGAGCCCAGGTCTGACAGAACCTGGGGTTAACGGTCAGAGCCCAGGTCTGACAGAACCTGTGGTTAACGGTCAGAGCCCAGGTCTGACAGAACCTGGGGTTAACGGTCAGAGCCCAGGTCTGACAGAACCTGGGGTTAACGGTCAGAGCCCAGGTCTGACAGAACCTGGGGTTAACGGTCAGAGCCCAGGTCTGACAGAACCTGGGGTTAACGGTCAGAGCCCAGGTCTGACAGAACCTGGGGTTAACGGTCAGAGCCCAGGTCTGACAGAACCTGTGGTTAACGGTCAGAGCCCAAGTCTGACAGAACCTGGGGTTAACGGTCAGAGCCCAGGTCTGACAGAACCTGGGGTTAACGGTCAGAGCCCAGGTCTGACAGAACCTGTGGTTAACGGTCAGAGCCCAGGTCTGACAGAACCTGTGGTTAACGGTCAGAGCCCAGGTCTGACAGAACCTGTGAAGACGATCTAGGTGCTGCTGTAATTCCTCCTTAGTGGGAGACAGCAGCACCAGGTCATCTGCGTACAGCAGACACTTGATTTCAGTGTTGTGTCGGGTGATACCAGGTGCTTCCGATTCTAATAATGTTTTTACCAATTCATTAATGTAGATGTTGAATAGTGTTGGACTTATTGGGCAGCCCTGTTTCACTCCCCATCCCTGAGAGAAGAAGTCTGTTGGCTTGTTGTTAATTCATTAATGTAGATGTTAAATAGTGTTGGACTTATTGGGCAGCCCTGTTTCACTCCCCGTCCCTGAGAGAAGAAGTCTGTTGGCTTGTTGTTAATTCATTAATGTAGATGTTAAATAGTGTTGGACTTATTGGGCAGCCCTGTTTCACTCCCCATCCCTGAGAGAAGAAGTCTGTTGGCTTGTTGTTAATTCATTAATGTAGATGTTAAATAGTGTTGGACTTATTGAGCAGCCCTGTTTCACTCCCCGTCCCTGAGAGAAGAAGATACTGCCGAGAAATTGGTGTGATCAATCCCTGGTTCCCAATATCAGGGAAAAATACCTGCAGTGAGGATAATGTTGAAGAGTTTGAGTATAGCCAATTTGAATTTGTGGTCTGTATATTTGATCATTTCATTTATAATACCATCAGCACCACAGGCCTTTTTGGGTTGGAGAGTCGTTTTTCCGACAATTCTTCTTCTGTAGTTTTCCTTTTTTGTTCTCAGGGTGTGTCTGTATTGCTTCAGTGTTTCTCCATATTGAAGGTGTATATTTTTGTTGCCTGGTTCTCTGTGTTTTTGATTAGATATATTTCTCAATTACTTTCTTAGATTTTTGCAATCGTTTTGCAAACTATTTTACATTTTCTGTTATTTCTGGTTTGATCTTGTTTTTTTAGATTAGCCAACGAGGTTAATTTGTCAAATCTAAAGTTTATGTTCCAAACTGCCAAATTTACATTGTTAAGGCTAAAAAGTTTTTGGGCTACTAATTGCTTTTTGGTAGATGTCTGTAGTGTTTTCACTCCATCTATAGGCCTGTTTTGTACCATGTAATTTATTGGTCCGTGATGCTTCATGGTTGGGTTCCGCTCTTCTCAGATACACTGTGATTTTACTGTGGTCTGAGAGAGGTGTTAGTTGGCAGACTGTGAAGGCTCTGAGAGACTCTGGGTTTTGGTCGGTGAGGAAGTAGTCTACAGTGCTGCTGCCAAGGGATGAGCTGTAGGTGTACCTACCAAAAGAGTCCCCTCTCAGCCTACCATTGACTATGTACAGACCCAGTGTTCCACAGAGCTGTAGGTGTACCTACCAAAAGAGTCCCCTCTCAGCCTACCATTGACTATGTACAGACCCAGTGTTCCACAGAGCTGTAGGTGTACCTACCAAAAGAGTCCCCTCTCAGCCTACCATTGACTATGTACAGACCCAGTGTTCCACAGAGCTGTAGGTGTACCTACCAAAAGAGTCCCCTCTCAGCCTACCATTGACTATGTACAGACCCAGTGTTCCACAGAGCTGTAGGTGTACCTACCAAAAGAGTCCCCTCTCAGCCTACCATTGACTATGTACAGACCCAGTGTTCCACAGAGCTGTAGGTGTACCTACCAAAAGAGTCCCCTCTCAGCCTACCATTGACTATGTACAGACCCAGTGTTCCACAGAGCTGTAGGTGTACCTACCAAAAGAGTCCCCTCTCAGCCTACCATTGACTATGTACAGACCCAGTGTTCCACAGAGCTGTAGGTGTACCTACCAAAAGAGTCCCCTCTCAGCCTACCATTGACTATGTACAGACCCAGTGTTCCACAGAGCTGTAGGTGTACCTACCAAAAGAGTCCCCTCTCAGCCTACCATTGACTATGTACAGACCCAGTGTTCCACAGAGCTGTAGGTGTACCTACCAAAAGAGTCCCCTCTCAGCCTACCATTGACTATGTACAGACCCAGTGTTCCACAGAGCTGTAGGTGTACCTACCAAAAGAGTCCCCTCTCAGCCTACCATTGACTATGTACAGACCCAGTGTTCGACAGAGCTGTAGGTGTACCTACCAAAAGAGTCCCCCTCTCAGCCTACCATTGACTATGTACAGACCCAGTGTTCCACAGAGCTTCACGAGCTATACTCTGTTTTTGTCATAGTTGTTTCTGGGGGGGTCTGTGGGGAGGGAAAGGTTGTTGCTTCCTGGTAGGTGTTTATGGGGACGTGCTCGCTCTCTCTCTACCGCTCTCTCTACCGCTGTCTCTCTCTCTCTACCGCTCTCTACCCCTGTCTCTCTCTCGCTCTCTACCGCTGTCTCTCTCTCGCTCTCTACCGCTGTCTCTCTCTCGCTCTCTACTGCTGTCTCTCTCTCGCTCTCTACCGCTGTCTCTCTCTCGCTCTCTACCGCTGTCTCTCTCTCGCTCTCTACCGCTGTCTCTCTCTCGCTCTCTACCGCTGTCTCTCTCTCGCTCTCTACCGCTGTCTCTCTCTCGCTCTCTACCGCTGTCTCTCTCTCGCTCTCTACCGCTGTCTCTCTCTCGCTCTCTACCGCTGTCTCTCTCTCGCTCTCTACCGCTGTCTCTCTCTCGCTCTCTACCGCTGTCTCTCTCTCGCTCTCTACCGCTGTCTTTCTCTCGCTCTCTACCGCTGTCTCTCTCGCTCTCTACCGCTCTCTCTCTCGCTCTCTACCGCTGTCTCTCTCGCTCTCTACCGCTGTCTCTCTCGCTCTCTACCGCTGTGTCTCTCTCGCTCTCTACTGCTGTCTCTCTCTCGCTCTCTACTGCTGTCTCTCTTTCGCTCTCTACTGCTGTCTCTCTCTCGCTCTCTACTGCTGTCTCTCTCTCGCTCTCTACTGCTGTCTCTCTCTCGCTCTCTACTGCTGTCTCTCTCTCGCTCTCTACCGCTGTCTCTCTCGCTCTCTACCGCTGTCTCTCTCGCTCTCTACCGCTGTCTCTCTCTCGTTCTCTACTGCTGTCTCTCTCGCTCTCTACCGCTGTCTCTCTCGCTCTCTACTGCTGTCTCTCTCTCTCGCTCTCTACTGCTGTCTCTCTCTCTCGCTACTGCTGTCTCTCTCTCTCTACCTCTCTCTCTACCTCTCTCTCTACCTCTCTCTCTACCTCTCTCTACTGCTGTCTCTCTCGCTCTACTGCTGTCTCTCTCGCTCTACTGCTGTCTCTCTCGCTCTACTGCTGTCTCTCTCGCTCTACTGCTGTCTCTCTCGCTCTACCGCTGTCTCTCTCGCTCTACCGCTGTCTCTCTCTCTACCGCTGTCTCTCTCTCTACCGCTGTCTCTCTCTCTCTCTCGCTACTGCTGTCTCTCTCTCTCGCTACTGCTGTCTCTCTCTCTCTCGCTACTGCTGTCTCTCTCTCTCTCTCGCTACTGCTGTCTCTCTCTCTCTCGCTACTGCTGTCTCTCTCTCTCTCGCTACTGCTGTCTCTCTCTCTCTCTCTCTCGCTACTGCTCTCTCTCTCTCTCGCTACTGCTCTCTCTCTCTCTCTCGCTACTGCTCTCTCTCTCTCTCTCTCTCTCTCTCGCTACTGCTGTCTCTCTCTCTCTCTCTCTCGCTACTGCTGTCTCTCTCTCTCTCTCTCTACTGCTGTCTCTCTCTCTCGCTACTGCTGTCTCTCTCTACTGCTGTCTCTCTCTCTCTACCTCTCTCTCCCTCTCTCTCTTCCTCTCTCTCTACCTCTCTCTCTACTGCTGTCTCTCTCTCTCTCTCTACTGCTGTCTCTCTCTCCTTCTACTGCTGTCTCTCTCTACTGCTGTCTCTGCCTCCATCTTTACCTCTCCTCTCTCCCCCCAGTGTGCCCCCCTCCCACGGAGCCAGAGAACGGAGGGTACAGGTGCCACCCGTCCCCCTGCCACCGCCTCACCCAGAAGACCGTGATAGAGTACTTCTGTGACGAGGGCTACGCTCTGAAGGGGGACTACAAGTTCCTCACCTGTCAGAATGGGGAGTGGGACGCACCCATGCAGATCACCTGCCGCCTCAGCCCAGGTAATATCATCTCTACTCATACCCCTCACCTCATACCCCTCATACCCCTCACCCCTCATACGCCTCACCTCATACCCCTCACCCCTCACACCTCATACCCCTCACACCTCATACCCCTCATCTCATACCCCTCACCTCATACCCCTCACCCCTCATACGCCTCACCTTGTACCCCTCACCTCATACCCCTCATACATCTCATACCCCTCATACCCCTCACCTCATACCCCTCACCTCATACCCCTCATACCCCTCACCCCTCACCTCATACCCCTCACCCCTCATACCCCTCACCCCCATACGCCTCACCTCATACACCTCATACACCTCATACCCCTCACCCCTCACCTCATACCCCTCACCTCATACCCCTCACCTCATACCCCTCATACACCTCATACCCATCACCCCTTATACCATCACCCCTCATACCCCTCACCCCTCATACCCCTCACCCCTCATACCCCTCACCTCATACACCTCATACCCCTCACTCCTCATACCCCTCACCTCATACCCTTCACCTCATACCCATCACCCCTCATACCCATCACCTCATACCTCACACCACTCACCCCTCATACCCCTCACCTCATGCGCCTCACCTCATACCAATCACCCCTCATACGCCTCACCTCATACCAATCACCCCTCATACGCCTCACCTCATACCACTCACCCCTCATACGCCTCACCTCATACCCCTCACCTCATACCTCACACCACTCATCACCTCATACCTCACACCACTCACCCCTCATACCATACCTCACACCCCTCACCTCATACCTCACACCACTCACCCCTCATACCTCACACCACTCACCCCTCATACCCCTCACCTCATACCTCACACCACTCACCCCTCATACTCATCACCTCATACGTCACACCACTCACCCCTCATACCCCTCACCTCATACCTCACACCACTCACCCCTCATACCCCTCACCTCATACCTCACACCACTCACCTCATACCTCACACCACTCACCCCTCATACCTCACACCACTCACCCCTCATACCCCTCAACCTCACACCCCTCACACCACTCACCCCTCACCTCACACCACTCACCCCTCATACCCCTCACCCCCATACGCCTCACCTCATACGCCTCATACACCTCATACCCCTCACCTCATACCCCTCACCTCATACCCCTCATACACCTCATACCCATCACCCCTCATACCCCTCACCCCTCATACCCCTCACCTCATACACCTCACCTCATACCCTTCACCTCATACCCATCACCCCTCATACCCCTCACCCCTCATACCCATCACCTCATACCTCACACCACTCACCCCTCATACCCATCACCTCATGCGCCTCACCTCATACCAATCACCCCTCATACGCCTCACCTCATACCAATCACCCCTCATACGCCTCACCTCATACCACTCACCCCTCATACGCCTCACCTCATACCCCTCACCTCATACCTCACACCACTCACCCCTCATACTCATCACCTCATACCTCACACCACTCACCCCTCATACCCCTCACCTCATACCTCACACCAATCACCCCTCATACCCCTCACCTCATACCTCACACCACTCACCTCATACCTCACACCACTCACCCCTCATACCTCACACCACTCACCCCTCATACCCCTCACCTCACACCACTCACCCCTCATACCCCTCACCTCATACCTCACACCACTCACCCCTCATACACCCCTCACCCCCCTCACATCCTACTGTATGTAGTGTAGTAGACCAGCATCCATATTTAGTTGTCTGAGTCAGACTAAGAGCTCGTTGTCTCAGAACGTTGAGAAACCCTTCCGTTGATTCTATCCAAATGCTCAGGAAATATCAAACTCACTTTTTACACATTTTGTAACAAAAAAGTATCGTCCAGCGCATGCTGTCTCCTGGCTGTCTCCTGACTGTCTCCTGACTGTCTCCTGGCTGTCTCCTGACTGTCTCCTGACTGTCTCCTGTCTCCCTCTCTGAAATTCAATTTCACAGTGCTCTATTGCATGACAGAAGTAGATATTTGTTCTGCCAAAGCAACAATCCTAAACCTCTCCTCTCCATCTTTCTCTCTCTCGCTCTCTGTCTCTCGGTCTCTGTCTCTCTCTCTCTCGGTCTCTCTCTGTCTGTCTCTCTCTCTGTCTCTCTCTCTCTCTCTGTCTGTGTCTCAGATAAGGAGCTGCGGTCTCCGTTGGCGATGCCAGCGCTGTCCATCGTAGCGTCCACAGCCTCCTCTGTGGCCCTCCTGCTGCTGCTGGTGGTGCTGTTTGTTCTGCTGCAGCCCAAACTCAAGTCCTTCCACCACAGCAGGTTACACACACACCCACAGAGACACACACCCACAGAGACACACACCCACAGAGACACACACCCACAGAGACACACACCCACAGAGACACACACCCACAGAGACACACACCCACAGAGACACACACCCACAGAGACACACACCCACAGAGACACACACCCACAGAGACACACACCCACAGAGACACACACCCACAGAGACACACACCCACAGAGACACACACACACACACAGAAACACACACAGACAGACACACACACAAACACACACAGAGAAACACACACAGACACCCACACACAGACACACACACACACACACACACACACACACACACACACACACACCTTTTACCTCTGCATGTGTGTTTTGCTGCCCTTTTGGGCCAGTCAGATAAAAATGTACCTGGTTTTACAGGTTAACCTTTCTGATCTCCCCATCCCGGATCCGGGTTCGTGAATACAGACTCAAGCTCATTACCATAACGCAACGTTAACTATTCATGAAAATCGCAAATGAAATGAAATAAATATGCTAGCTCTCAAGCTTAGCCTTTTGTTAACAACACTGTCATCTCAGATTTTCAAAATATGCTTCTCAACCATTGCAAAACAAGCATTTGTGTAACAGTATTGATGGCTAACGTAGCATTTAGCATTAGCATTCAGCTGGCAACATTTACACAAAAAAACAGAAAAGCATTCAAAAAAATCATTTACCTTTGAAGAACTTCAGATGTTTTCAATGAGGAGACTCTCAGATAGCAAATGTTCAGTTTTTCCTGAAAGATTATTTGTTTAGGACAAATCGCTCCGTTTTCTGCGTCACGTTTAGCTATGAAAAAACCCCTGTATCCAGGATTGTGTAAATCTATCAGCAAGCTCATTAGCATAACACAACGTTAACTATTTATGAAAATCGCAAATGAAATGAAATAAATATGCCATCTCTCAAGCTTAGCCTTTTGTAAACAACACTGTCATCTCAGATTTTCAAAATATGCTTCTCAACCATAGGAAAACAATCATTTGTGTAAAAGTAGCTAGCTAGAGTTAGCATTTCGCGTTAGCATTTAGCGTTAGCATTAGCGTTAGCATCCAGCACGCAACATTAACAAAAACATAAAAGCCTTCAAATAAAATCATTTACCTTTGAAGAACTTCTGATGTTTTCAATGAGGATACTCTCAGTTAGATAGCAGATGCTCAGTTTTTCCAAAAAGATTCCTTGTGTATTAGAAATAGCTCCGTTTTATACATCACATTTGGCTACCAAAAAAAATCCATAAATTCAGTCCTCAAAACGCAAACTTTTTTCCAAATTAACTCCATAATATCGACTGAAAACATGGCAAACGTTGTTTAGAATCAATCATCAAGGTGTTTTTCACATATCTCTTCATTGATACATCGTTCTTGGACACATGCTTTCTCCCCTGAATCAAATGGTAAAGTGGAAGCAGCTGGCAATTGCGCACCGAATTCGACGCAGGACACCAGGCGGACACTTGGAAAATGTAGTCTCTTATGGTCAATCTTCCAATGATATGCCTACAAATACGTCACAATGCTGCTAAGACCTTGGGCGAACGACAGAAAGTGTAGGCTCATTCCTTGCGCAATCACAGCCATATAAGGAGAGAATGGAAAACAGAGCTTCAGAAATTCTGCTAATTCCTGGGTGATGCATCATCTTGGTTTCGCCTGTAGAATGAGTTCTGGGGCACTTACAGACAAAATCTTTGCAGATTCTGAAACTTCAGAGTGTTTTCTTTCCAAAACTGTCAAGAATATGCATAGTCGAGCATCTTTTCGTGACAAAATATCGCGCTTAAAACGGGAACGTTTTTTATCCAAAAATGAAATAGCGCCCCTAGAGCTCTAAGAGTTAACAGGCCAAGCAAATGAAAACACTGAAAGCTGCAGGAGAAATGGTTCAACAGTTAACCGCCATACTCAAATCAAATCAAACTTTATTAGTCACACACGCGGAATTAAATGATGAAAAGTAACACAATAAAATAACAATAACAAGGCTCTATACAGGGGTACCGGTACCGAGTCAGTGTGGGGGGGGTACCGGTACCGAGTCAGTGTGGGGGGGGGTACCGGTACCGAGTCAGTGTGGGGGGGG
Source organism: Oncorhynchus mykiss (assembly GCF_013265735.2). Taxonomy (NCBI): domain Eukaryota; kingdom Metazoa; phylum Chordata; class Actinopteri; order Salmoniformes; family Salmonidae; genus Oncorhynchus; species Oncorhynchus mykiss. The sequence continues at coordinate 38,882,495 of NC_048568.1, forward strand.
GGGGGTACCGGTACCAAGTCAGTGTGGGGGGGGTACCGGTACCGAGTCAGTGTGTGGGGGGGGGGGGGGTTACCGGTACCAAGTCAGTGTGGGGGGGGGGGTACCGGTACCAAGTCAGTGTGGGGGGGGGGGTACCGGTACCAAGTCAGTGTGGGGTGGGTACCGGTACCGAGTCAGTGTGGGGGGGGGGGGTACCAAGTCAGTGTGGGGGGGGGGTACCGGTACCGAGTCAGTGTGGGGGGGGGGGGTACCGAGTCAGTGTGGGGTGGGTACCGGTACCAAGTCAGTGTGGGGGGGGGGGGGGGGGTACCGGTACCGAGTCAGTGTGGGGGGGGGGTACCGGTACCAAGTCAGTGTGGGGGGGGGGGGGGGGGGGGGGGGGGGGGGTACCGGTACCAAGTCAGTGTGGGGTGGGTACCGGTACCGAGTCAGTGTGGGGGGGTACCGGTACCGAGTCAGTGTGTGGGGGGGGGGGGGGTACCGGTACCGAGTCAGTGTGTGGGGGGGGTACCGGTACCGAGTCAGTGTGGGGTGGGTACCGGTACCGAGTCAGTGTGGCGGGGGGGTACCGGTACCGAGTCAGTGTGGGGGGGGGGTACCGGTACCAAGTCAGTGTGGGGGGGGGTACCGGTACCAAGTCAGTGTGGGGGGGTACCGGTACCAAGTCAGTGTGTGGGGGGGGGGGGGGGTACCAAGTCAGTGTGGGGGGGTACCGGTACCGAGTCAGTGTGGGGGGGGTACCGGTACCGAGTCAGTGTGGGGGGGGGTACCGGTACCGGTACCAAGTCAGTGTGGGGGGGGGGGTACCGGTACCAAGTCAGTGTGGGGGGGTACCGGTACCAAGTCAGTGTGTGGGGGGGGGGGGGGGTACCGGTACCAAGTCAGTGTGGGGGGGGTACCGGTACCAAGTCAGTGTGGGGGGGGGTACCGGTACCGAGTCAGTGTGGGGGGGGGGGGGGGTACCGGTACCGGTACCGAGTCAGTGTGGGGGGGGGGGGTACCGGTACCGAGTCAGTGTGGGGGGGGGTACCGGTACCGAGTCAGTGTGGGGGGGGGGGTACCAGTACCGAGTCAGTGTGGGGTGGGTACCGGTACCGAGTCAGTGTGGGGGGGGTACCGGTACCGAGTCAGTGTGGGGGGGGGGGGGGTACCGGTACCGAGTCAGTGTGTGGGGGTGGGTACCGGTACCAAGTCAGTGTGTGGGGGGGGGGGTACCGGTACCGAGTCAGTGTGGGGGGGGGTACCGGTACCGAGTCAGTGTGTGGGGGTGGGTACCGGTACCAAGTCAGTGTGGGGGGATAGTTAGTTGAGGTACTGTGTACATGTAGGTGGGGGTGAAGTGACTATGTATAGATAATGAACCGCGAGTAGCAGCAGTGTACAAAACAAAGGGGGGGGGGTCAATGTAAATAGTATGGTGGTGATTTGATTAGTTCTTCAGCAGTCTTATGGCTGGGGGGGTAGAAGCTGTTAAGGAGCCTTTTGGACCTAGACTTGGAGCTCCGGTACCGCTTGTCGTGAGGTAGCAGAGAGAACAGTCTATGACTTGGGTGACTGGAGTCTCTGACAATTTTCAGGGCCTTCCTCTGACACCGCCTAGTATAGAGGTCCTGGATGGCAATTAGCTTGGCCCCAATGATGTACTGGGCTGTACGCATTACCCTCTGTAGCACTTTGCCGAGCAGTTGTCTCTGGTTCTGTGATTTTAACAGTGAGCTCTCATTAGATCTAATCTTAGTAGGCAGCTCTGTTGATTGTGTTGTCCGGTCTGGGGGGCTGTGAGGCCGTGGGGGGCCGTGGGGGGCCTGTCTGGGGGGCCTGTCTGGGGGGCCGTGAGGCCTGGCGCCATCTATGATGAGTTCCACAACCACCTCTAGTCTAGGACAGGAACATCACACAGCACCACACCACCAGAAATACTGGATGGCATGCAATAACCTAAAGATCTCTCTCCTCCCTCTCTCGTACACTCATTCTTTCTCTTATATTTTATTCCCCCCCCTCTCTCTCTCTCTCTCTCTCTCTCTCTCTCTCTCCAGGCGTGAGCAGGGTGTGTCAGGCCAGCCAGCCTCCATGGTGGTGGAGGGGCTCCAGGTGGCCCTCCCCTCCTATGAGGAGGCGGTTTACGGTAGCGGAGGTGCCTCCCTCCCACCGCCTCCAGAGTCCCGGGTCCAGATCGTCCTGTCTGAGGGGCCCCAGGGGGCCGAGGGGCCCAGCAGTAGGTCTCAGTCCCACCATCACAGAGATACAGAGCTGTGCCTCCCCTCCACGTCCTCCTCCTCTTCTTCATCCTCCCGTCGCGCAGAGACAGTACTAGTCCACCAGGCCCCCTCCTCCTCCTCCTCTTCGTCGTCGTGGGTTACGGAGCACGGAGGAGGTGCGTGTGGTGGTGTCCCACCCCTGGTCACTCTGGCCAGACGTAGAGACTCCGAGAGCAGCGACCAGCACAGCCTGCTTTCTGCCACCTCCGTAGACGACTTCTCTGATGGTAGGTGGTGCCGTGTTTGTGTACAAATGCATGTCCTCAACTGTCGAAGGCTTAGCGTTGGCCGTTTAACATCCCATCTTCACTCCTACCTGCGTTTATACTGTAGCCTGATGCTATGATCTCTATCTCTCTAGATATCCCCCTGTTAAAGGAAGCCTGATGCCCCTGCAGCAGGACCACTCCCCCTTACAGCTGACCAGGAAACACTGAGGCTTCTACTGGGGCCTTCTACCTGAATTATACCACCCTACCCTACAGCTGACCAGGAAACACTGAGGCTTCTACTGGGGCCTTCTACCTGAACTATACCACCCTACCCTAGAGCTGACCAGGAAACACTGAGGCTTCTACTGGGGCCTTCTACCTGAACTATACCACCCTACCCTACAGCTGACCAGGAAACACTGAGGCTTCTACTGGGGGCCTTCTACCTGAATTATACCACCCTACCCTAGAGCTGACCAGGAAACACTGAGGCTTCTACTGGGGCCTTCTACCTGAATTATACCACTCTACCCTACAGCTCTGAACCACAGAACTACAAAATGACCCAGCGTACCAAAAACAGGAATCATGTCAAAGAAACTCAACCTCCCTCCACGTCTGCAACTTCTCACACGGCTCAAAGACAAGAGCAGAGTCCAACTTCACCCCCAACTATTACCAACCGTGAAATTAGACATAACTATTTCCACCACCAGTATCCTCTCCCCACGTCCTGGCTACCCCTTCTGCAATGATCTCTAAACTAACCCTTCTGATCTCTAAACTACCACCCATGTACAGAAAATACAAGACTGCTCCCTCTCTCTCTTACTGGGAACTAACGAGCCCTTAATGCCTACTTCCCCCCTCAGCTTCAGAATGGACCTCAACGCAGGCAGGCAGGCAGGCAGGCAGGCAGGCAGGCAGGCAGGCAGGCAGGCAGGCAGGCAGGCAGGCAGGCAGGCAGGCAGGCAGGCAGGCAGGCAGGCAGGCAGGCAGGCAGGCAGGCAGGCAGGCAGGCAGGCAGGCAGGCAGGCAGGCAGGCAGGCAGGCAGGCAGGCAGGCAGGCAGGCAGGCAGGCAGGCAGGCAGGCAGGCAGGCAGGCAGGCAGGCAGGCAGGCAGGCAGGCAGGCAGGCAGGCAGGCAGGCAGGCAGGCAGGCAGGCAGGCAGGCAGGCAGGCAGGCAGGCAGGCAGGCAGGCAGGCAGGCAGGCAGGCAGGCAGGCAGGCAGGCAGGCAGGCAGGCAGGCAGGCAGGCAGGCAGGCAGGCAGGCAGGCAGGCAGGCAGGCAGGCAGGCAGGCAGGCAGGCAGGCAGGCAGGCAGGCAGGCAGGCAGGCAGGCAGGCAGGCAGGCAGGCAGGCAGGCAGGCAGGCAGGCAGGCAGGCAGGCAGGCAGGCAGGCAGGCAGGCAGGCAGGCAGGCAGGCAGGCAGGCAGGCAGGCAGGCAGGCAGGCAGGCAGGCAGGCAGGCAGGCAGGCAGGCAGGCAGGCAGGCAGGCAGGCAGGCAGGCAGGCAGGCAGGCAGGCAGGCAGGCAGGCAGGCAGGCAGGCAGGCAGGCAGGCAGGCAGGCAGGCAGGCAGGCAGGCAGGCAGGCAGGCAGGCAGGCAGGCAGGCAGGCAGGCAGGCAGGCAGGCAGGCAGGCAGGCAGGCAGGCAGGCAGGCAGGCAGGCAGGCAGGCAGGCAGGCAGGCAGGCAGGCAGGCATCAAGTGGTTTCAGCTGAATATAGATACATATGTATAAAAGCATACAATCTCAGAGTCCAGGTTTGGTACTGTCTGTCTGTCTGTCTCACTATGTACACAGCAGAGTCCAGGTTTGGTACTGTCTGTCTCACTATGTACACAGCAGAGTCCAGGTTTGGTACTGTCTGTATGTGTTAGTATGTACACAGCAGAGTCCAGGTTTGGTACTGTCTGTCTCACTATGTACACAGCAGAGTCCAGGTTTGGTACTGTCTGTCTGTCTGTCTCACTATGTACACAGCATAGTCCAGGTTTGGTACTGTCTGTATGTGTTACTATGTACACAGCAGTCATTTATGGATAGCCCTGTTACACAGAACACACGTCTCTCTAGGCCTGCACCTGATCAACCACACTCCCAAAGGCTTCATGTCCAACTGCAAGGTTAGTGGAAAACATACTGATGTTTTTACCACGGCTGCTGATGGTGATGATGACTGTGGATACAGACTTGAACTTGTGCCTCTCTAGTGGAGATAAAGAGTATCTCTCTTCAGTGAGGACTGTCTTGGTTTGGGCCTGGGCTTTGTTCGCTGGCATATGCTGCATGTTCTCTCTCTCTGTCTCTCTCTCTCTCTGTCTCTCTCTCTCTGTCTCTCTCTCTCTCTCTGTCTCTCTCTCTCTCTGTCTATCTCTCTCTCTCTGTGTCTCTCTCTCTCTCTCTCTCTCTCTCTGTGTCTCTCTCTCTCTCTCTCTCTCTGTCTCTCTGTCTCTCTCTCTCTCTCTCTGTCTCTCTCTCTCTCTCTGTCTCTCTCTCTCTCTGTGTCTCTCTCTCTCTCTCTGTCTCTCTCTCTCTCTCTCTCTCTGTCTCTCTCTCTCTCTCTGTCTCTCTCTCTCTTTCTTTCTGAAACATCCTGCTAAGCTAAGCATGAATTCCCTCTCCAACTCTGCTGCCACTCTGGCATCTCCAAGTAGGGCATTGTCTTGGGTCAGACAGCGACACTTTTGTCTAGTGTTTCCTAGGAGTGAGGCCACCTGTCAGAAGACAATGCACCATGGGATGGATTGAGCACGTCACCAGAGCCAGCGGCAGGGTTATAAACGGACAGATCTGTGTCATGAAAAAAAGAAGATCAACGACACGCTTGCCTTTTTTTTCTGTTCGTCACAACAACCGATACCTGTTATGTGTTCTGCTCCCTTGTTGATGTGGCTATCTGGGGTGTCTTAGTGGCTACAGTATCTTCTAGGCACCTGTGTGTGTGTGTCTCTCTCTCCTCTCCTCTCCTCTCCTCTCCTCTCCTCTCTCCTCTCCTCTCTCCTCTCTCTCTCTGTGTGTATTTGGCCGTGGAACTGAACAACACATCATGACTGTTTCATGAATGAAGAGTGTTACGCTGTAATGTTAAATTAACTAAGGCCTTGTTCTGTTCAAAGCAGGGGAGTTTATTTTTTTTTCATGATGAAAACCATGTTGATTTGTGTGTTTGGTGACTGCACATTGGGTAATATATATTTGTTTTTCCAATCTATTTATTATGTGTGTGTGTGTGGTGTGTGTGTGTGGCCAGGTTGGGTTTACAAGGATGGAATATCGGCTCATTTTCTGCAGAGTTGCTTCAAAACTGTTAGTGACCTTGTGAATCTGAGTCTTTAAAAAGCTGAAAAAAACAGCGCATTGTAAACGACCATTTTTCTTTTGTTTTAATTAAATGTTTGTTTTTAAATGTTCAGTTCAAATTTGAATGAGCACAGCTTTAATGTATCTCTGGTGTGTGAGGAAAGCAGGTCATGTGCGTCTTGGGAGATGAGGTCACCACCCGAGTCCATTAGTTCCAGACAGGGTCTGAGTTGAGTCGTTGTTTTGAACTCCTTTTTCCACATTTGTTTTTAAAATGTTTTTCCTCCATATTTACCTGCTTTACGATGTTGAAACGTCTTCAGTGTTTCCCCAGTTGCCTTACTAGTCATACAACTGTGTTTTTTGTTTTTGGATGGGATTTTAAATAAAGTCCATCCTCTTCTCTCTCTGTCCTCCCCAAGGCTTCTTCAGCAACGGTGATATTCAAAAGGCTAAGCATCTAAAACAAATACTTGTTTCTTTTTTTCCTGTCTTAAGAAATTGTAAATGTTGCATTGAAGTGTAAAAAAAAAGAAAGAAAGTTTTAAAGCGTTTTTCTGGCGTCCAGACCACTGTTCTACGGTGTTGTTTCCTAGAAAAGGACAAAAGAAAATAATGTCCATCTCTTGATTCTGCATTTCAATGATTTCATGTTTTGGTTTTCCTCTGTACATTGCAATGGGCGTGAAGATAGTATTTTAATATTTGTATAAAGTTTAATTTAATTCTACCATGTGTACATAACTATTTCTTATTAAAGCTTTCTTTTGAAATGTGTGAGACCTGATTTAGTTGGGGTTTTTTACATTGAAAATCATATTGTGTGTATCCAAAATGGCACCCTATTCCCTATATAGTGCACTACTATAGACCAGAGCCCTATTCCCTATATAGTGCACTACTATTGACCAGAGCCCTATTCCCTATAAAGTGCACTACTATAGACCAGAGCCCTATTCCCTATATAGTGCACTACTATTGACCAGAGCCCTATTCCCTATATAGTGCACTACTTTAGACCAGAGCCCTATTCCCTATATAGTGCACTACTTTGGCCTGAGCCCTATTGATCCTGGTCAAAAGTAGTGCACTGTAGGGGAATATAGAGCAATTTAGGAGGCAAGCAATATTGACATTTCTATACTGAAAAAGAATGCAGGTCAGGGTTATTCCACTACAAATGAGAATTCAGCTGAACATCGTTTCCGCTAACACTGCATGGCCAAATATAATGTAACTTGGTATTTGTGTTCAATTCACCCAGATAGTTCCAGCCATACGTTGTATTTCGTTACTCAAAAATGTTGTAGAACAAAAAATAGGTGAATGTTGTCGGCCTTTTTTTTTTATTTTATTGATTTGGCAAAACTGAACGGTTGGATCTCTACTTTTATAAGAGGATTTTCACCTTCTGTAGTTTTCTATTTGTATTATTTAACCAGGCAAGTCGGTTAAGGACAAATTCTTACTTTCAATGATGACCTACGAACAAGTGGGTTAACTGCCTTGTTCAGAGGCAGAACGACAGATTTGTACCTTGTCGGCCCAGGGATTCGAGCCAGCAACCTTTTCAGTTACTGGCCCAACGCTCTAACCACTAGGCTACCCTGCCGCCCAACTTAGTCAGGAAGCAGAGAAGAATACACGGTTTAAGAACAGCTGAATGGAAGCCTAAAATAGGTCAAAACTGTGTTTTAAATGTTTTTTTATTCGACGGCCCAAAGACTGACATAATAATAGTAATGTAGTAAAAAAGTAAGCAGACTAAAAGATTGATGTACCCATGTGTAGTAAACATATGAGTGAAACGCCTGTAGAGAACAGATCCTTAAAAGGCCTACCCACTGTTACCTCAAGGACACTCCAGGACAACCACACCTGAGTGTACAGGGCGAATGTGTGTCTCTGTCCGTCAGTCATATTATCATGCTACTGCACCCACCTAGTTGCGCATCTTACGAACAGTCAGTAAAGAGCCAATGCCATTTTTGCACCCTGTCCTGTGACGAACAAACACCAAACCATTGTTTTGATGTAGATGGTGAACCGTGTGACTGGGTGACATCTAGCGGCAGAGACACGGTACTGCAGCGTGTCATTGAAAAGCCGAGAGAAAACGGGCTCCATTTTGTGTCCTCCTCGCAGTAAAAGCAGCAAGACAATCCCTCCGAAGGAAGGAAAAAACCCAACACAAAAGGTATATTAACATTTGTACAATTTTTAAATGGACAAAAACTCATTTTAACAGCATTATTGCACTAGTATTGCCAGTGGGGAAACAATGTTTTTAACAAGCTAGTTAGGTTTGTTTATCTTGCGTTTGCAAAATGCAATCACAAGGCCCCCCCCCCTAAAAAATGCACAATGTCTGTGTCGCAGCTCACGTTAAGGTCACGATAAACGCTCGGTTTTAAAACCTCTCCGGGATGAGTATACGCGGTTTATCACGTTTTAGGCATCTAAAATAGTGTATATATATTTTTTTTTAATACTCCCAATTTGTGTACTATATATAATTCTAGTTAGCTAAAATTGCTAATGTTGTGGGTGTAGCATTTAACTACGCAGAAAAGATGAATGGTGTCGTTTGAGTTTCTTACAACATTCCTTCCACATAGTGGGTGGGGTTTCTTTTTTTTAGTTTCAAAATGTGTCATTTTAGGGAATTATTTTAAAATGATACATTTGATTTACTCTGTTTTCGGATAGACATATTTTACAGGCAGAATGAGTGGCTGCCGCATATTTGTGGGCCGGTTGAACCCGTCCGCCAGAGAGAAGGACGTGGAGAGATTCTTCAAAGGATACGGCCGCATCCGAGACATCGACCTCAAGAGGGGCTTTGGTTTTGTGGTAAAGTACACACACACACCTACACCATGTCATTTCACACTGCGTTGTTCTTAGCCCCAGGTTAAGGAGGCAGTTCAGTCTTGGCTAAGTGCAGTGTGGACTCGCATACAGGTTTTAGTTTTTGGGGGTCAGTATACACACTGAGGCAAGAGGCACATATCTGAACCCTCAATTACGACCTCTACTTACTAGATAATTGCTACCATAGGCTAGTTACATGGTTTAGTAGAAAACCTTGTAGACAGGAGGTCTAGAATAGATCGTCTGAATGTTGTAATCTGTTCTCCAGGAGTTTGATGATCCTAGGGATGCTGAGGATGCAGTTTATGAGTTGGACGGCAAGGAGCTCTGCAATGAGAGGTAAAGCAGCATCTCTGTTCATGATGGACATTTGCACATCATCACGTTGGCGCACATATCAATAAATAGTCCTGGGTTATTATAACAGCATTCCATAACCTGTTCTGTGTCTTAAGGCCTCTTCTTTTTTTTCTCTCTCTCTCTCTCTCAGGGTGACCATTGAGCATGCTCGTGTGCGCCTGCGTGGTGGGCGAGGACGTGGTGGTGACAGAGGGGGAGGAGGAGGAGGAGGAGGAGGAGGCCGCTTCCCAGATCGCTATGGCCGTGGCTCCCAGGATAGTCGGAGGTACTTGGACTTAAATATTATTGGCTAGCTCTTACAAGTCTCAGTGTGGACTACCCACACTAGTCGCTAAACAAATAGATCTCAGAAGACTGTACAGTCCCTTTTTTACAAGAGGAAATTTTAGACAAAATATCCCCAAGGAGAAAAAATATATATATTATCCAACCAACTTCAAAACTCTGCTTTGTGTGTTTGGCTTTCATGGTTTTTTTGTTCATCCCCTGAGGAACGCATACATACGGGGCATGCATATATCAGGTGATAGAAATATCGACGCCGGTACCAGAATTTTAAAATAAAAAGTATGTTTTAATAATACTTTCCTGTGGAATATTTTGTCTCAAATTTCCATAAGGACCAACCAACCAAGTGGACCACCGGCAGAGTAAGTTCAAAGGACAGTTTATTCAACATTCTGTCTACACGAGGCACCTTTCGGAAATGTGCAATGGATATAAATCAACGTAATCTAGGAGGTCAGCAAACTATCAGCTCAGTGGGAGGGGCAACACTGTTCTTTGTCATTGACTCTAATCCCGGTGGTACTATTTGATATTTCTAGTCAGAATCATGGGTCTGAATATAGAAAATCTGAATAGGCGTGTCGATCTAGGGTCTGTTAAGGATGTTAAACTATAATGAATGGACAATGGGAAACTGATCCTAGATCAGCCCTTGAGGTGCTTGTGTTCTCTCTCTCCCACTACAACAAAATGTAATAGGCTACTAGTCAGGATGAACTCCAAGCTTCAGCTAGAAGGAAGGAACTAGCTGTGGATGACTCACCAATGGGTTTTAGCCCACTGTTATGGAACCACGGTTCTAGATTATCTGCAAGGTTTTCATACTTTTCTCTCTCTCCCGCCACAGTAGGAACCCCCCACCGATGCGCACGGAGAACCGTCTCATCGTGGAGAACCTGTCATCTCGCGTCAGCTGGCAGGTGAGTTCCTTACCTGGGCGTGTCTGCTCATCTACCGTACCTGCCTGTTAGTAACAACACCAGGTGCTGAGTAATCAGAGGGAGAGAGTGACAATGCTCAGCTTTTATACCTTATCTTCACTAGTAATGATCTCAAGGCAACTGCCTGGTTCACTCCAGGTAAAGAAATTCAGTCATGTTTTTTTTCCTTACGTTTATTGGAGAGAATGTAATAATATTTTAATGGGCTGAGAGCACATGCATATGAAAATCAGCAGCACTAGCCAAATGTGTTGTTGGGTCTCATTTCTCCTTACAAGTGATTTTGAACTATAAGAGGCTATATGTGCTGAGAGCCCATCTAGCTCTCTCCTGAGAGCTTCCAGTGAAAATAACCAGCCATAGATATTTACTGCATCTAAAGAATACAGTTTGATAAGATACAAAAGAGAGGAAAAAACAAAACTAATTTGTCTTGTTTATTTATTTTATTTTAACCAATTCTTCACCCCTTTATTTACCAGCCTGACTGTTGTGTCGTATGGACGAGAGCGCTTCTTATGGTGGAGTTAACCCAATCAGGGTCCCTCTCTCTGGGTTGAGCCATGTCGTGCCAGCCAGAGTGCCTGTCGGCCTACTCCTAATTGGTATCCTCCTGCTGGTCGTATGAGTGCTCCCTTCCTCGCTTGGTTGGGGGTGAGGTCCCACCCCCCCCCCCTGGGTCCCACTACCCACTCTGCTCTAGAAGCACTGGCGTGGCCGGCGACCACTTCGCTCGCACTCGCTGCCCCCCCCCTCAACGGCGGGAGCGCTGTGCTGACAGAGAGGGAGAAATCGCAAACAGAGAGGCAGATGGGCAGAAAGAGAGTCGATGGTGGTGTTGATGGTGGCTGGCGTGTTGGCCTGATCGATGGTGGTTCGTAAATTTGAGAGGCTTCAATCGATCCATGCAACCCCCCCTCCCCTCACCCCCCTCCCCTCCCCCCCGTGTGCTGTGATTCCGTCCGCACATCGTGAGCGGTGCCCAGAGGTGGATAAAATCTGCTGAGCGAGGTCACGAGAGGTCAAGGTTGGATGACGAGGTGCGATCAAGGTGGTTATGATGGTATGGTGGACTAGGAGAGTCTGCTGCGGCCCGCTCCAAGGGGGGTCTCAGGTATTGGTTTCCTCTCTTCCTCTGTACTGAGCCTGAGAGGGGTGGGGGGAGGGGTGCCGAGCCCTAGACATGGTACCCGTCCCAGGCGTTAGGGGGCAGGGAGCCCTGTGCCCTCGGCTCCTAGCTAGCAAGAGACAACCTTATTCAACATGCTGCTCAACACAGCTCCTCTACTGCTCATTCAGTATGTTCTATATGAACTGTTCTATGTAGTTGTTTACAGTGAGTGGGGTCCAAGAATATACTTTTAATTCAAAAGATTATATATTTTTTTTTTTAGTTCTTTTTGTCTTTAAAAAAAATCTTCCTCCATTTTACAGACCTAATTTAGAGAGTACGTTTTTTTATGTACTTCCGGGAAGATTTTTATTCACGTTTTCTTTTGCCAAGCTCTTTTCACAAAGGAGTTTCTTAAGGAAGTGTGTGACATTTTCCAAACCGTTTCCTGTCCATTTGGCTTGTCCCGTACATCAACATGCACACAGACACCTAACTGGTAAATGGAACAACTACTTTAACACAATGACTTTGTTGCTGGACCAGTAATTAGTACTAGTAATTCTGCTGTGATCTCTGAGGTTCTTGGACCCCTCTCGTCGTCTCTGTTAGTCTCTGTAGTTCCTCCTATGATATCTAACCTTTTTTTCTCTCGTTGGTGAATGATGATACATTATGTTGACCGTGTTGTCCTGGTCTGGTCCTAACTTGGCCTGTCGTTGTGTAGGACCTGAAGGATTTCATGAGACAGGCTGGGGAAGTCACCTTTGCAGACGCACACCGCCCCAAGCTCAACGAAGGGTAAGAATAATAAAATACTCTTCTTTCTAGACCTGTAAACTACCCCTTCTTTCTAGACCTGTAAACTACCCCTTCTTTCTAGACCTGTAAACTACGTGTAAACTACGTGTAAACTCTCCAACATCCACCTACTCCTAAAACGTTTTACATTCAACCCTCCTTGTCAGTTGTATTCCACTGACCTGTTGTTTTGTCGTGTCGGTCTTCAGAGTGGTTGAGTTCGCTTCTTACAGCGACCTGAAAAACGCCCTTGAGAAGCTGTCTGGCAAGGAGATCAATGGAAGGAAAATCAAACTGATCGAGGCAGCTAAGAAGAGGTGAGTTGGTCTGGAGAATAAGCCCTTCTAGATGTTTCTACTAGTGTTTCCTCTAAGGAACTGAGGACGGCAGTGTCAGTAAAGTGATGATGCGGTTGGTTTCACCTTTTCCCCTCTTTCTCCTCCAGGGGTTCAAGGAGTCGTTCCCGCTCTGAGAGCTCTTCTCGTTCTCGCTCCCGTTCTCGTAACCGTTCCCCGTCCCGCTCCAGGACCCCTCGTCGTTCCAGGTCCCACTCCCCCAAAGCCCGCTCCCCCAAGAGGGACTACAAACGCTCTCGTTCTCGTTCCCACAGCGGCTCCCCAGCGCCCCGTGCTGCTGCCCCTGGCTCCCCACCCCCGAGGGCCAAAGAGACCTCTTCCTCCTCCTCTAAACGACCCTCTAAGCCCAGCAAGTCTGCCTCCCCCAACTCCACTCCCCCTGCACAGCGTGCACCTTCCAGGTCTCCTTCCAGGTCTCGTGGCTCTCGCTCCCCGTCTACGGACAGCCGCCACTGAGAACACCTAGCGCAGGAGTATACACGTTTTAAAATAAACACACACCTCGTACATAAATACTCACATTCAGACAAAACAGGACAGGGCAGGAACTGTTTTACCCAGCGGTTCTTGCCTGGTGTCCCTGTATTTCCCCCTCCGTTTCCTCCCTCCGCTCTTCTCTTCTGACATAGCTGATCTTTGACCTACTTTTGTATGGTCAGTGTTCTCAGTAAAAGCGTGGCTCTTGCTGTGAACACAACGAGGGCTTCGTTTTCAATTTGAGCATCAAGTCTAAAACCTTCTGGGGGTTTTGGTTAGTATTTTTATTTGTAATAATGGATGTAATTCTTGGTAAGGTATTACATTTTTTTTATTTTTTATCATTCAACACTCGTGTGGTGGACCCCCCCCCCCCCCCCCCCCCCCCCCCCCCCCCCCCCCCCCTCTACCGGCTTTTGTTTGTCAGCTCTGATATCATGAGCTGTTGAGAATTCAAGTCCCGTTCCATGATGGCTATGAATGTGATTGGCTAAGGTTTTGGGTCGAACCATTCTGATCTCAGTGTAGGGTTCTTTTTTTGGGGGGGATTTGATTAGTTTTATGCTGTGATTTATTTGATTGAACGCCATTCTTCTTTTTTTGGGGGGTGTATCAGATTGTGATCTGTTTTTTTGGGGGGGGGTGTATCAGATTGTGATCAGTTTTTTTTTGTGGCGGCAATAAAGGTCCTCGTTTTAAGACGTCTGGTGAAAACATTGTGGCAGGCTGCGTTATTATTTCACCCGTTTTGTTTTGACCGTTTTACCGGAGTGGTTGTCTGTGTCTGTACTCTTTTGTTTCTATAAAGCATTATACACGTTTCCTTTCACAAGGTATTGTAATGAAGCGTCGACACAACCTAGAGAATAGTTTGGAAAGTAACAATTTTTAATGCTAAATGAAGTCGTTTTTGTTTGTTTTTGTTTTTTTTTCTCTCTCCGTGTTCAATATGAGGGTTGTAATTTGTACTTAATTGAAAAAAGAACAAGACACAGCAAACGACAAATGAAAACAGTTTTAAATAAAGCGCCCAGGGCATTTTGTATGTCAGAACTTGAGAATAAAGTGAAACTTCCACAAAGAGTTGTTTGCCACTGTTTGTAAAAATGTTCTTAGTCGTGGATTTAGATTTAGATTTTATTGTTTGAAACATTCAGTATTAAAACGTCACTTATTACAATGTTTTCTATAGCTTGTACACACAGACCTACTGCACTAGCTTGCCTTGATCATAAATACACGTGTAGTACAGACAGTACGTACTTATAATTACCAATTTCATTCCGGAAATGTGTCATACGGTAGTCAATTGGCGCAATCGCTCCACCTGTTCAAAACGACAGTAGCCGTGCCTCACCATCAATGCGAGACACCGATTTGTAAATGCAGTTACTGGGGGGTGTTTTCAAGTCGACTGTACTTATCGTAATGGTTCATGGTAAATCATCAGACTGATGTGATTGTTTCTGGATGCTCGAGAGAAATACTGATCATTCGGAGAGAGATACTGATCATTTGGAGCTTCCGGAACATTCTGTGACCGTTAGGGATCCCTGTCAGTTCAGCCGATGCAGCAGCCACTCTGCCTGGGCTACAAAAATGACTTGCATGATAAAACAGTACATCATAGTTACATTCTGCATTGTACAACAATATTACAATGTGTGTGTGTGTGTGCTTGTGTCTGTACCTTTGTGTGTGTCTCTTCACAGTCCCCGCTGTTCTACAAGATGTATTTTTATCTGTTTTTAAATCTAATTTTACTGTTTGCATCAGTTACCTGATGTGGAATAGAGTTCCATGTAGTCATGGCTCTATGTAGGACTGTGCACCTCCCATAGTCTGTTCTGGACTTGGGGACTGTGAAGAGACCTCTGGTGGCATGTCTTGTGGGGTATGTATGGGTGTCAGAGCCGTGTGCCAGTAGTTTAGACAGACAACTTCTAGCCTTGATTTTTCACTCTTGATACCATATCTACAGTCTTTCACCTTTTAATGTGTATAGTGTTACATACTAGGTGTTGTCCAATGAATTCCTGTAATCACTCCGGCTTCAAATCAGGGTTGATTGAGAAAAGCTGTTCAAAAGAGGATAATGCATATCTTTGTACTCCCTGACGAAGGCCATGCAGCCAAATTGTGTCAAGTTTTTCAGTCTTTGTTTCCACTGATCATGCCATTCAAATAAAGGCATTTTAAGTAACTATATGAATAGTACCTTGGATCTCAGTGCATTCAGCTTGTCAACACTTCTTACAAAAACAAGTAGTCACGAAGTCTCTGCTCCACTTTGAACCATGAGAGATTGACATTGCATATTATTGTTATCTCTCCGTGTACATATAAGGGCCAGCCGTGCTGCCCTGTTCTGAGAAAAATTACAATGGTCTAAGTCCCTTTTGTGGCACATGACCACACGACTGAACAGTAGTCCAGGTGTGACAAAACTAGGGCCTGTAGGACCTGCCTTGTTGATAGTGTTGTTAAGAAGGCAGAACAGCGCTTTATTATGGACAGACTTCTCACCAACTTAACTACTGTTGTATCAATATGTTTTGACCATGACAGTTTACCAACAACCAGGGTTACTCCAGACAGTTAAGTCACCTCAACTTGCTCAATTTCCACATGATTTATTACAAGATATAGTTGAGGTTTAAGGTTTAGTGAATGATTTGTCCCAAACACAATGGTTTTAGTTTAGGAAATATTCATGACTTAACTTATTCCTTGCCACTCACTCCGAAACTAACTGCAGCTCTTTGTTGACTGTTAGTAATTTCAGTCGCTGTAGTAGCTGACGTGTGTAGTGTCTGCATCGTCTGCATACATAAACACACTGGCTTTACTCAAAACTAGTGGCATGTCGTTAAAGAATTTTAAAAGTAAGGGGCCTAGACAGCTGCCCTGGGGAATTCCTGATTTTACCTGGATTATGTTGGAGAAGCTTCCGTTAAAGAACACCCTCTGTGTTCTGTTAGACAGGTAACTCTTTATCCACAATATAGCAGGGGGTGTAAAGCCATAATACAAGTTTTTCCAGTAGCAGACTATGGTCGATAATGTCAAAAGCCGCACTGAAGTCTAACAACACAATTGTCATCGTCCGGGTTAGGGAGGGTTTGGCCGGTAGGGATATCCTTGTCTCATCGCGCACCTGTGGCGGGCCGGGCGCAGTGCGCGCTAACCAAGGTTAGGTAGCGGAATGACTTTTGCTTCCCTCCAGGCCTGAGGTCACACATATTTATTTTGCTTCTTTGCACCCCATTATTTCTATCTCTACTTTGCACATTCTCCCACTGCAAATCTACTATTCCAGTGTTTTACTTGCTATATTGTATTTACTTTGCCACCATGGGCTTTTTTTTGCCTTTACCTCCCTTATCTCACCTCATTTGCTCACATTGTATTATTGACTGTATGTTTGTTTTACTCCATGTGTAACTCTGTGTCGTTGTATCTGTCGAACTGCTATGCTTTATCTTGGCCAGGTCGCAGTTGCAAATGAGAACTTGTTCTCAACTGGCCTACCTGGTTAAATAAAGGTGAAATAAAATAAATACATAAAAAAAAAATCATAAAACATCTCAGAGTGCTGATCTAGGATCAGTTTGGCCTTCTAACAAAATAAAGAATAAGACCGGGGATACCTGATCTTAGATCAGTACTCCTCCTCTGAGACACTTTGTGATGACAAAACTGATGTAATCATAAGGGACCTGATGTCCAGGTCTCAGACTAGATGCTTTTTTTTAACTGTATATCATTCAAAGACAAGGGTCAGTCAAGCCCACCTTTCTTTGTTGTTTTAAAGAACCTCTGGTGAACCCAGAAGAGGACGATGAGCAGTAAGGCCTCTCCCACTTGGAACACTATGTAGACTATAGGGAAGAGGTAGAGCGGACCAATCACATCGGGAGGGAACGCCACCTTCAAAATGGCGGAACACAGCTGGATGTTCTGACATCCCGTCTCCATGGCGATGGTCCTCTGCCCCCTGAGGAAAGAAGGAAGGATGTCCAAATAAGGATTTGATTGCTTGACATTGAATTCTAACTGAGGTAAATGAGTTTCTTTCCTCCAAGCATTTAGCATTAGAAATCTACTGAGCTGGAATATACTTTTACTAGAGGAATAGGAAGATACGTTGTTTTTTTTTCTTATAGAAAAACTTCACATGCAATCTATCAACATAATTATAATCTTGATCTTCACCATCATGGTAATCCTAATCTTCATCAATTTACAGTTTACCTTCAACATCATCCTCATCACCATGACTTACGATCTGTTGACTCTGAACAGGTATGAAAGGACGTATCCTAAAGTGTAGCCAATGAGGGGCATGAGGGCAGCAGTGGCCATTAGTTGAGGGGACAGGACGGTCAGCATCACATTCATTCTTCCTCTGGTCACGCTGGCCAATAGGCCGATCACTACCATGGATATCAACAGGAGGGACAGACCGATCTGAAGAGCAGGAGGACATTCAGCCACAAACTGTATATTATTATCAATTTATGCTGGGCTGTCTAAAACAACCTGTATGTTTTCAATGTTTTGAACTTTTAAAATGAGGCCCTTTACCAGATTTGTGTTTTTCAACAAGATTGTAAAATCTAACTGTAAACCTAACTACCCAGTTGAAGATATTACTCAAAAGCTAGCCTCGAAGCCCTCCAGGCTTCCCTAAAACAGGAAGGGAGTTTCCCTAAAACTCCTCCAAGGAAGGCATGACAACGACATGATTTTGGAGGTATGGCAACGTGAGACTACCCAAAACGCAGACCATTATCTGTCATACCTTGGTAATGGTCTTGGAGTACTGCGGCCTGTAGTAGTTGATGAGGATGCCGATGCCACAAGGGAACAGAGTCATGACCAGGGCCAGAGTGATGCCAGCGTAGGGGACAGCACTCTCCAGGTTGGAGAAGCCCTGGCAGTATAGGTAGAGGAGCAGTGGCATCATACCCAGGGCTAGGAATGTAGAGCAGGTAGTCATCACAATACTGAGGAGGAAGAGAGGGAGAGAGAAGGAGGGACGGAGAGAGAGACAGAGTGGGGGGGATAGAGAAAGGGAAGGAGAGAGAGAGGAGGCGGGAAAGGGGGAGAGAGGGATAGAAAGAGAGGGAGAGATAGTCGTGTATAAACAGCAGGGTTAGTTACATATGTGTGGGAAGGAGAGAGGAGGAGGGAAAGGGGGAGAGAGAGAGATAGAAAGAGAGGGGGAGAGGGATAGAAAGAGAGAGGGAGAGATAGAAAGAGAGGGGGGAGAGAGAGAGATAGTCGTGTATAAACAGCAGGGTTAGTTACATATGTGTGGGAAGGAGAGAGAGGAGGAGGGAAAGGGGGAGAGAGAGAGATAGAAAGAGAGAGGGAGAGGGATAGAAAGAGAGAGGGAGGAGAGAGAGGGAGAGATAGAAAGAGAGGGGGAGAGAAAGAGAGAGGGAGGAGAGAGAGAGGGAGAGATAGAAAGAGAGGGGGAGAGAAAGAGATGGTCGTGTATAAACAGCAGGGTTAGTTACATATGTGTGGGAAGGAGAGAGAGGAGGAGGGAAAGGGGGAGAGAGAGAGATAGAAAGAGAGGGGGAGAGGGAGAGGGATAGAAAGAGAGAGGGAGAGGGATAGAAAGAGAGAGGGAGAGATAGAAAGAGAGGGGGGAGAGAGAGAGATAGTCGTGTATAAATAGCAGGGTTACTTACATATGTGTGTATTTCCATTCTTCCTAACCTGGCGAACGTGATGTTATGGTTACGCTCGATATCCACATTGACGGAACGTGGAACAACACATAGCTGTGACCTTGAAATCACAACTCGGACATTTCTCTATTGGGTGAATGCCAAGGGGGCAGTCATCTCAATAGAAGGGTTAGTTGACAATGTCGGGAAAACAAAGTGCAAGTTTCAAAGGGTCAGAAGTCCATGTGTTGTGATTCTGGATGGCCAGAGACCTAGCAACAATGACGCTTCAGCTCCTTGTATCTTGATACCATGTCTTGTTTTGAGTTGTTTTGAATAATGGCATATCTAATCCTAATATGGTAATACATTCGCTAGTTAGCTAACCAAACAACTGTAACCATGTTTTTTCTGAGACTCATTGTGCAAGTGTAGTTATGTTTTCAATAAACATTTGGAGACTAACTAAAGTCAGCAATCTAAGCAAAAACCCCAGCTGTTTTGTCCTATACTTCTGCAAGCATCTGTTTTGTTGCTAAACAACCAACTATAGTGTCATTCCGGTTGTTCTGTTATCTAGTTTGTCTTTTTCTGTGGATAATGTTATACTTAAAAAAACAAACAGTAAGAAAAATATCTGAATCTATTTGTCCTATATCCTGACAGACAGCACTCGTGTACATGTCATCTCTGCACACATAAACAAGAGACTAGTGTGAGTAAAATATTTGGCAGTTGCCATTATTAATAATTAACAGTAGGCAAGTCCTTGAGACAGTCAGAGACAGTGTTCATTCAGATGATACCTACAGGGGGGGTAAGAGGAGTAAAATCTCCTCTGCATCTCTAGGTATCGTGTCCTAATGGAGGTTTCCAGGTACGTTCTGGGGTTAATGACTGACTAGGTGGTTAAAACGAGGGTGAAAGGTGTGACGCGGTAACTGATGACGTTGTTTAATATCTATGATAATTACAGTGCCTTGCGAAAGTATTCGGCCCCCTTGAACTTTGCGACCTTTTGCCACATTTCAGGCTTCAAACATAAAGATATAAAACTGTATTTTTTTTGTGAAGAATCAACAACAAGTGGGACACAATCATGAAGTGGAACGACATTTATTGGATATTTCAAACTTTTTTAACAAATCAAAAACTGAAAAATTGGGCACGCAAAATTATTCAGCCCCCTTAAGTTAATACTTTGTAGCGCCACCTTTTGCTGTGATTACAGCTGTAAGTCGCTTGGGGTATGTCTCTATCAGTTTTGCACATCGAGAGACTGAAATGTTTTCCCATTCCTCCTTGCAAAACAGCTCGAGCTCAGTGAGGTTGGATGGAGAGCATTTGTGAACAGCAGTTTTCAGTTCTTTCCACAGATTCTCGATTGGATTCAGGTCTGGACTTTGACTTGGCTATTCTAACACCTGGATATGTTTATTTTTGAACCATTCCATTGTAGATTTTGCTTTATGTTTTGGATCATTGTCTTGTTGGAAGACAAATCTCCGTCCCAGTCTCAGGTCTTTTGCAGACTCCATCAGGTTTTCTTCCAGAATGGTCCTGTATTTGGCTCCATCCATCTTCCCATCAATTTTAACCATCTTCCCTGTCCCTGCTGAAGAAAAGCAGGCCCAAACCATGATGCTGCCACCACCATGTTTGACAGTGGGGATGGTGTGTTCAGCTGTGTTGCTTTTCCGCCAAACATAACGTTTTGCATTGTTGCCAAAAAGTTCAATTTTGGTTTCATCTGACCAGAGCACCTTCTTCCACATGTTTGGTGTGTCTCCCAGGTGGCTTGTGGCAAACTTTAAACGACACTTTTTATGGATATCTTTAAGAAATGGCTTTCTTCTTGCCACTCTTCCATAAAGGCCAGATTTGTGCAATATACGACTGATTGTTGTCCTATGGACAGAGTCTCCCACCTCAGCTGTAGATCTCTGCAGTTCATCCAGAGTGATCATGGGCCTCTTGGCTGCATCTCTGATCAGTCTTCTCCTTGTGTGAGCTGAAAGTTTAGAGGGACGGCCAGGTCTTGGTAGATTTGCAGTGGTCTGATACTCCTTCCATTTCAATATTATCGCTTGCACAGTGCTCCTTGGGATGTTTAAAGCTTGGGAAATATTTTTGTATCCAAATCCGGCTTTAAACTTCTTCACAACAGTATCTCGGACCTGCCTGGTGTGTTCCTTGTTCTTCATGATGCTCTCTGCGCTTTTAACGGACCTCTGAGACTATCACAGTGCAGGTGCATTTATACAGAGACTTGATTACACACAGGTGGATTGTAGTTATCATCATTAGTTATTTAGGTCAACATTGGATCATTCAGAGATCCTCACTGAACTTCTGGAGAGAGTTTGCTGCACTGAAAGTAAAGGGGCTGAATAATTTTGCACGCCCAATTTTTCAGTCTTTGAATTGTTAAAAAAGTTTGAAATATCCAATAAATGTCGTTCCACTTCATGATTGTGTCCCACTTGTTGTTGATTCTTCACAAAAAAATACAATTTTATATCTTTATGTTTAAAGCCTGAAATGTGGCAAAAGGTCGCAAAGTTCAAGGGGGCCGAATACTTTCGCAAGGCACTGTATGTTAAGGTCTTGGACGGGTAGTGGCCAATAGAGGAGTTGGGGATCTGCCGGTTCAAACTAAAACATGGGATGGAATTCATTCATGGGATGGATGGGGTGTCTGATGGTAGAATTCATTCATGGGATGGATGGGGTGTCTGATGGTAGAATTCATTCATGGGATGGATGGGGTGTCTGATGGTGGAATTCATTCATATAATAGTTTTATGATCTGGGTCAGGGATCATCAACTAGATTCAGCCACGGGGTATTTTTTCTTAAGCAAACAGTCAGGAGGCCGGAGTGTATAGTAACACACCAATAAGAAGAAGAGACTTGGGCCAAGAATCACAAACAATGGACATTAGACCGGTAGAAATCTGTCCTTTGGTCTGATGAGTCCAAATTTGAGATTTTTGATTCCAACCTCTGTGTCTTTGTGAGACGCAGAGTAGGTGAACGGATGATCTCTGCATATGTGGTTCCCACTGTGAAGCACGGAGGAGGAGGTGTGATGGTGTGGGAGTGCTTTGCTTGTGACACTGTCAGCATGGCTACCACAGCATTCTGCAGCGATACGCCATCCCATCTGGTTTGCACTTATCATTTGTTTTTCAACAGGACAATGACCCAACACACCTCCAGGCTGTGTAAGGGCTATTTGATCAAGAAGGAGAGTGATGGAGTGCTGCATCAGATGACCTGGCCTCCACAATCACCCAAACTCAATCCATTTGAGATAGTTTGGGATGAGTTGAACCGCAGAGTGAAGGAAAAGCAGCCAATAAGTGCTCAGCATATGTGGGAACTCCTTCAAGACTGTTGGAAAAGCATTCCTCATGAAGCTGGTTGAGAGAATGCCAAGAGTGTGCAAAGCTGTCATCAAGGCAAAGGGTGGCTATTTCGAAGAATCTCAAATATAAATATATTTTGATTTGTTTAACACTTTTCTTGGTTACTACATGATTCCATATGTGTTATTTTGTTGTTCAAATGTCTTCACTATTATTCTACAATAAAGAAAAACTCTTGAATGAGTAGGTGTGTCTAAACCTTTGACTGGTACTGTATATACAGTATAATTACTGGGGATGCATAAAAAAGGTCATGAGACAAATTTGGCCCATAGGCCGCCAATTAAGGGACCTTGATCTAGGTCAATGTAAGCCAGTAATTACCAAGTCATGAATGTAGATCTGAGAACAGACTAATTACCAAGGCATGAATATAGATCTGGGAACAGGCTAATTACCAAGGCATGAATGTAGGTCTGAGAACATACTAATTACCAAGGCATGAATGTAGGTCTGAGAACAGACTAATTACCAAGGCATGAATGTAGGTCTGAGAACAGGGTGATTACCAAGGCATGAATGTACGTCTGAGAACAGGGTGATTACCAAGGCATGAATGTAGGTCTGAGAACAGGCTAATTACCAAGGCATGAATGTAGGTCTGAAAACAGGGTGATTACCAAGGGTTTTCTGATGATCAATTATCCTTTTAAAATGATAAACTTGGATTAGCTAACACAACGTGCCATTGGAACACAGGAGTGATGGTTGCTGATAATGGGCCTCTGTACGCCTATGTAGATATTCCATAACAAATCTGCTGTTTCCAGCTACAATAGTCATTTACAACATTAACAATGTCTACACTGTATTTCTGATCAATTTGATGTTATTTTAATGGACAAAAAATGTTGCTTTTCTTTCAAAAACAAGGACATTTCTAAGTGACCCCAAACGTTTGAATGGTAGTAAAATGAGATGTAGTTACCAGGAATATGTCAAATTTGGGGAACAGTCAGTGACTAATGAGACCAGTCTTTAGGGTGGAGACCCAGTCAGAAACAAGATGATTTTCACCTGAACGTTAATGCCACACTGTGATAACGGGAACATTTGGGAGAGAATAAATCAAAATTCATAGAGGTTCCATGTGAATAGTTAAGAATGTTGTCTACCTGAGGTTCACGTCTCCCTTCAGTGCCAGGGCCAGTATATTGGAGATGTTTCCCCCTGGACAGCATCCACAGATCAGCAACGCTACAGCCTCCATCGGCCCCAGCTGTAACACCTGAAGACACAGGACAGGACGCACACCTGAGGCTACACTGAACAGCTTGGCATAGTCCTGTCCTGTCATTCCTGAAGGCCTGGGAGCCAGACTGTAAAACGCCAAGACAGCTATGGAAACTAATAACCTGAGCCAATGAGAAATACTAGCCTGAGCCAATGAGAAATACTAGCCTTAGCCAATGAGAAATACTAGCCTGAGCCAATGAGAAATACTAGCCTGAGCCAATGAGTAATACTAGCCTGAGCCAATGAGAAATACTAACCTGAGCCAATGAGAAATACTAACCTGAGCCAATGAGAAATACTAGCCTGAGCCAATGAGAAATACTAACCTGAGCCAATGAGAAATACTAACCTGAGCCAATGAGAAATACTAGCCTGAGCCAATGAGAAATACTAGCCTGAGCCAATGAGAAATACTAGCCTGAGCCAATGAGAAATGCTAACCGTAGCCAATGAGAAATGCTAACCTAAGCCAATGAGAAATACTAGCCTGAGCCAATGAGAAATACTAGCCTGAGCCAATGAGAAATGCTAACCGTAGCCAATGAGAAATGCTAACCTAAGCCAATGAGAAATACTAGCCTGAGCCAATGAGAAATACTAGCCTGTGCCAATGAGAAATACTAGCCTGAGCCAATGAGAAATACTAACCTGAGCCAATGAGAAATACTAGCCTGAGCCAATGAGAAATACTAGCCTGAGCCAATGAGAAATGCTAACCGTAGCCAATGAGAAATGCTAACCTAAGCCAATGAGAAATACTAGCCTGAGCCAATGAGAAATACTAGCCTGAGCCAATGAGAAATACTAACCTGAGCCAATGAGAAATACTAGCCTGAGCCAATGAGAAATACTAGCCTGAGCCAATGAGAAATGCTAACCGTAGCCAATGAGAAATGCTAACCTTATCCAATGAGAAAAACTAACCTTAGCCAATGAAAAGGCAGTGAGGGGCATTACTCCGAACTGTGCCACCACTGCGATGGCTACTCCTTTAGGTTTCAGGATGTGGGTCTATAGAAATAGATTAATAACAATATTAAATGTTATGAATATAATATTTAATTTGTATACATTTCATAAACCTTAAAACTGCTTTAATCACAAAAAAAACATAAAAGAAAGAAAATGAAATTAACCACAAAAAGTCTGAAACAACCAGAAACTAGATATGAACACCATCATGAGAATCACCTTGATCTTGGACACCTCCATGGTACAGCCCAGTGAAACCATGGTGATGAAGAGGACCACTATGATGGTGAAGCTGATGGTCTGGTCTATTATGGGTGGCAGGGGGGGGAAGTGGGTTGGTGTGATGTTGAAAAGTAAACTGTCATTGGACGCCAGGTACTGATAAGAGAACACCCCCATGGCGGTGTCAATGGTATCTTCCATTTGTATCTTCTTTTCTGGTTGGAGCCTTTGACAGAGAGAGAAGGGGGGGGTTCATTCTATTTGGCAAAAATCCTTCAAATTCCAGTCATTTGTCCTTAAAATACTATTGCCTAAACCATTGCTTGCAGCATACTAGTCTAGCCTGTCTTGTAAATATAAAATGAAAGATTTACAGCAGGTAATACTCACATTCTGTATCTCACTATCTCCTAGTTAATGATCTGTTTTTGAATGCTGTTTGTTGAATCTGCATGAGTTATGCAGTCAGTTTCATGTCTTCAGGTTAAATCTCTGTGACATTCAGAGACAGTACCGCCTTTTGCCTTTGCTTTCCCACCTCAAAGCATTACGCCCCTTCGGCTTTGATGCCAAGCTGCTCACCTCATCCCTCCCTACTCTCTATATCTCTATAGCCACATCCTCCCTTCCACTGCTGTGAGGGATGTTGTTTTTAGTATGCTGCCTGTAGACTGTGTTCACCTACTGTTTAAACACACAATAACTACATACCACAACTCTCCTACCTCTACTACTAGTAGTCCACGAGAATCTTCATGTAGAATTGGTATTTGAATACTATGGAAAACTGTAAAAAAATAAAATAATAAAATTAAAAAAAGGAATGCACACACACAACATCTTGTGTTGAAGTGTCAAACATTATTCAACCGGTAAAGGAAGAAGGTCTTTCTTTACAAGGGAGCAGTCGGTAGGAGCTGTCTTCTTCTTGAACGCGTGGGAACTACCATATTGTAATCCCTTAATTAAAAGTAGACCATCGTTGTAAATAAGGATTAGTTCTTTAACTGACTTGCCTTGTTCAATAAAGGTAAAAAAATAAATAAATAAAACATTGTCAAAGAAATGTCAAACCCTCATTTTTACTGAGAGTGTGCAAAAGTTGAGAATAGATGTAGGATCCAAATGGCCTCCTATTCCTAAAAAGTGCACTACCCTAATAAAAATCAGTGCACTAAATAAAGAACAGGTTGCTATTTGGGATACAGCCTAGGGCACCTGTCACGTTGTATGAGTCTCTTTACAGTTCTGCCAGTGGATTATCCAGAAACATCCAACAGCGTCAGACATGACACTAAACCCTGACTGCTTTCTCCTCTGAAAATGGAGTGAAACTACGAGCTGAAGTGAGAGTGTGAGTCAACTAATAAAGCATTTTTCACCCTCAGAACCAACATTTAGGTTCTTACCTTCTAGGTGTATGTCCCTCTTCCCTTCACACTGCCTGCGTTCGGTCGGTGTTGTCAAATGAAGTCCTTGTGTGATGTGGTCTGTGTGTGTGTGTGTGTGTGTGTGTGTGTGTGTGTGTGTGTGTGTGTGTGTGTGTGTGTGTGTGTGTGTGTGTATGTGTGTGTGTGTGTGTGTGTGTGTGTGTGTGTGTGTGTGTGTGTGTGTGTGTGTGTGTGTGTGTGTGTGTGTGTGTGTGTGTGTGTGTGTGTATGTGTGTGTGTGTGTGTGTGTGTGTGTGACCTTATTGCAGCTGTATACAAAGCAATGAGATCTGCCATACAAAAACCCTGAAGTGCTGTGTTATGTCAGTATGTACTACTAGGTCACCGTAGACAACGTAACCATTGACTCTGTATTCATGTATAATTACTGTCCAGTGTTAGGACGTGTTGTCTTATGCACGGTAATAAACCAGAAGCAGAAAAAACGACATTAATGCCTCTGAGCTGCAGTGTCCATTAGCGCCATCTAGTGTTTCCTTGAAGTACCCGGATTGAAGACGACAAAAGAGGTGAAAACAGTAATACGTCATTAATTCAGCGCTGGAACGCAATTTTTTATTCAATGACACCTTTTAAAACATATACAACTAGGGTTCTCAAACAAGTTTTTTTTTTATTGAGTTAATCACAGGAGTTGATGTGATTTAAATGATTTTTTATTCAAAAATCCTTACGAGAATATTGACCTCTTAATTTTGTCCAAAGTAATGAAAAGCAAAAAAATGTTGTACATTGATAAAGCCAACCTTCTTTTGACCTCAATGTCGACTTGTTTTGACATCTCATTGTTGTTTCTGGCTGTGTAGCCGATGTATTTGACATCTCATTGTTGTTTCTGGCTGTGTAGCCGATGTATTTGACATCTCATTGTTGTTTCTGGCTGTATGGCCGATGTATTTGACATCTCATTGTTGTTTCTGGCTGTATAGCCGATGTATTTGACATCTCATTGTTGTTTCTGGCTGTATAGCCGATGTATTTGACATCTCATTGTTGTTTCTGGCTGTGTAGCCGATGTATTTGACATCTCATTGTTGTTTCTGGCTGTATAGCCGATGTATTTGACATCTCATTGTTGTTTCTGGCTGTATAGCCGATGTATTTGGGATGTTTTCAGTGTACTGTATTTTACACGCTTTCAGAAAATGAGATTAATCAAAATTAAAATAAAAATAAAAGTGCACTAAAATTACAAACAGTTAACTAACTCTGACAGCCCTAATAAGTAGATAGTAGATTGCACTGATGAACTCTGACAGCCCTAATAAGTAGATAGTAGATTGTACTGATGAACTCTGACAGCCCTAATAAGTAGATAGTAGATTGCACTGATGAACTCTGACAGCCCTAATAAGTAGATAGTAGATTGCACTGATGAACTCTGACAGCCCTAATAAGTAGATAGTAGATTGCACTGATGAACTCTGACAGCCCTAGTAAGTAGATAGTAGATTGCACTGATGAACTCTGACAGCCCTAATAAGTAGATAGTAGATTGCACTGATGAACTCTGACAGCCCTAATAAGTAGATAGTAGATTGCACTGATGAACTCTGACAGCCCTAATAAGTAGATAGTAGATTGCACTGATGAACTCTGACAGCCCTAATAAGTAGATAGTAGATTGCACTGATGAACTCTGACAGCCCTAATAAGTAGATAGTAGATTGCACTGATGAACTCTGACAACCCTAATAAGTAGATAGTAGATTGCACTGATGAACTCTGACAGCCCTAATAAGTAGATAGTAGATTGCACTGATGAACTCTGACAACCCTAATAAGTAGATAGTAGATTGCACTGATGAACTCTGACAGCCCTAGTAAGTAGATAGTAGATTGCACTGATGAACTCTGACAGCCCTAGTAAGTAGATAGTAGATTGCACTGATGAACTCTGACAACCCTAATAAGTAGATAGTAGATTGCACTGATGAACTCTGACAGCCCTAATAAGTAGATAGTAGATTGCACTGATGAACTCTGACAGCCCTAGTAAGTAGATAGTAGATTGCACTAATGAACTCTGACAGCCCTAGTAAGTAGATAGTAGATTGCGCTAATGAACTCTGACAGCCCTAGTAAGTAGATAGTAGATTGCACTAATGAACTCTGACAGCCCTAATAAGTAGATAGTAGATTGCACTGATGAACTCTGACAGCCCTAATAAGTAGATAGTAGATTGCACTAATGAACTCTGACAGCCCTAATAAGTAGATAGTAGATTGCACTGATGAACTCTGACAGCCCTAATAAGTAGATAGTAGATTGCGCTAATGAACTCTGACAGCCCTAGTAAGTAGATAGTAGATTGCACTAATGAACTCTGACAGCCCTAATAAGTAGATAGTAGATTGCACTGATGAACTCTGACAGCCCTAATAAGTAGATAGTAGATTGCACTAATGAACTCTGACAGCCCTAATAAGTAGATAGTAGATTGCACAAACTCTAGACCACCTTTACTCCACACACAGAGATGAGTACAAAACTCTCTCGCCCTCCATTTGGCAAATCTGACCATAATTATATCCTACTGATTCTTGCTTACAAATAAAACTAAAGCAGGAAGTACCAGTGACTCGCTCAATATGGAAGTGGTCAGATGACGCAGATCAAATCAAATCAAATGTATTTATTTATATAGCCCTTCGTACATCAGCTGATATCTCAAAGTGCTGTACAGAAACCCAGCCTAAAACCCCAAACAGCAAGCAATGCAGGTGTAGAAGCACGGTGGCTAGGAAAAACTCCCTAGAAAGGCCAAAACCTAGGAAGAAACCTAGAGAGGAACCAGGCTATGTGGGGTGGCCAGTCCTCTTCTGGCTGTGCCGGGTGGAGATTATAACAAAACATGGTCAAGATGTTCAAATGTTCATAAATGACCAGCATGGTCGAATAATAATAAGGCAGAATAGTTGAAACTGGAGCAGCAGCACAGTCAGGTGGACTGGGGACAGCAAGGAGTCATCATGTCAGGTATTCCTGGGGCATGGTCCTAGGGCTCAGGTCCTCCGAGAGAGAGAAAGAAAGAGAGAATTACAGAGAGCCTATGTGGGATGGCCAGTCCTCTTCTGGCTGTGCCGGGTGGAGATTATAACAGAACATGGCCAAGATGTTCAAATGTTCATAAATGACCAGCATGGTCGAATAATAATAAGGCAGAACAGTTGAAACTGGAGCAGCAGCACAGCCAGGTGGACTGGGGACAGCAAGGAGTCATCATGTCAGGTAGTCCTGGGGCATGGTCCTAGGGCTCAGGTCCTCCGAGAGAGAGAAAGAGAGAAGGAGAGAATTAGAGAACGCACACTTAGATTCACACAGGACACCGAATAGGACAGGAGAAGTACTCCAGATATAACAAACTGACCCTAGCCCCCCGACACATAAACTACTGCAGCATAAATACTGGAGGCTGAGACAGGAGGGGTCAGGAGACACTGTGGCCCACTCCGAGGACACCCCCGGACAGGGCCAAACAGGAAGGATATAACCCCACCCACTTTGCCAAAGCACAGCCCCCACACCACTAGAGGGATATCTTCAACCACCAACTTACCATCCTGAGACAAGGCTGAGTATAGCCCACAAAGACCTCCGCCACGCCAGATGCTAAGCTACAGGACTGTTTTGCTAGCACAGACTGGAATATGTTCCGGGACTCATCCGATGGCATTGAGGGGTATTCCACATCAGTCACAGGCTTCATCAAAAAGTGCATCGATGAAGTTGTTCCCACAGTGACAGTACGTACGTATCTCAACCAGAAGCTTTGGATTAAAGGCAACAAAGGGTAAAGCTGCCGCTTTCAAGGAGCGGGACTCAAACCCGGACGCTTATAAGAATTCCTGTTTATTCTTTCAGTGAAATACGGAACTGTTCCGTATTTTATGAAACGGATGGCATCCCTAAGTCTAAATATTGCTGTTACATTGTACATTGCATCGCAGTGCTAGCTGTGCCACCAGAGACAAGTAGCCCAGGCTCTGTCACAGCCGGCTACGACCGGGAGGCCCATGGGGCGATGCACAATTGGCCCAGCGTCTTCCGGTTTAGGGAGGGTTACATGCTGACCAGGTTGCCAGGTGTACGGTGTTTCCTCCGACACATTGGTGCAGCTGGCTTCCGGGTCGGATGCGCATTGTGTCAAGAAGCAGTGCGGCTAGGTTGAATTGTGTTTCGGAGGACGCATGGCTCTCGATCTTCGCCTCTCCTGAGTCCGTACGGGAGTTGCAGCGATGAGACAAGCCTGTAACTACCAATTGGAAACCATAAAAAGGGGGTAATTATTATTTTTTTTTACTTTGGCTCCATCAAAAGGACCTTGTGCCACGCAGCCACGCCGTTTCCTCGTGTATTGCAATGTGACCTTGACCTTGTGACCTTGTGCCACGCAGCCACGCCGTTTCCTCGTGTATTGCAATGTAATCGCCCATAATCGGCATCCAAAAAGGCAGATCAGTAGATTGTTATGAAAACTTGAATTAGTCGACCTCTAGTCCAAACCCACCAAGACAGTCATGAAGAGGGCACGACAATGTCTATTCCCCCTCATAAGACCGAAAGTATTTGGCATTGGTCCTCAGATCCGTAAAAGGTTATACAGCTGCACCATCGAGAGCAACCTGACTTGTTGCATCATTGCCTGGTATGGCAACTTGTTATGGGATTTTTATGAATAATGACTAAATTATGTATACATTTAGCTTAGAACTATAACTAAACAGAATACTACTCTGTTACTGTATGAATGTATGAATCTTATTATAATCATAATACTGAATATAATGCGTGTAGTTTTAGTCAAGAATTAGAACAAGGACTTTCTGTTCCTTGTTAGAAACGAATGGAGCTATCGTCAGACAGGCTGGAATACTGTGTTCCTTACAGGACATTCTGTCCCTACCCAGGGAGGGGAGAGACCTTGGGCTAGTAGTAGATTGTTTAACAGCTGGCAGACAATGTGGGAAGGCTTGTGTTCCTTACAGGACATTCTGTCCCTACCCAGGGAGGGGAGAGACCTTGAGCTTGTGGTAGATTGTTTAACAGGTGGCAGACAATGTGAGAAGGCTTGTGAACTATATTGCCATTGTATCTGAGAGGAGGAGGGACATTTATGACAAAATGTGAGGTATATAAACCAATGTACATGGTATTATGACCAGAGCTCTCTAGAATAAACACTATTGGCTAATTTTGGTTGACTGGTCTCTGTCTATTTTATGCAAATAAGAACCTTACAAATTCTTAGAAACGGACAGAGTGTTTTAATTGAATTGGTTAATGAACACATAAGAACTAAGTTCATCTAACACAACTGCTCTGCCTCCGACCGCAATGCTGTACAGAAGGTAGTGCGTATGGCCCAGTGCATCATGGGGGCTAAGCTTCCTGCCATGGAGGAGAGTCTTGGAGAGACGGCGCAGCTTTAAGAACTTGGAGGGGTCGTCTTCTCCTTTTGTCTCTCTCTTTCTCTCTTTTTCTCTCTCCTCTCCCTCTCTCTCCACCACTATCTTTCTGCCTCTCTCTCTCTCTCTCTCTCTCTCTATCTCTCTCTCTCTCTCTCGATCCCTCACTTTCTCTCTCTCTGCCTCTCTCTTTCTCTCTTCCTCTCTGTCTCTCTCTCTCTCGTTCTCTCTTTCTCCCTCTCTGTATCTCTACCTCCATCTCTCTCTTTCTCTCCCTCCCTCTGCCTGCCTCTCTCTCTCTCCCTCTGCCTTTATCTCTCTCTATTTCTTTCTTTCTTTCTCTCTCTCTCAATCTATTTCTTTCTTTCTCTCTCTCTATTTATTTCTTTCTCTCTAATTCTTTCTTTCTCTCTCTCTATTTCTTTAAATTCAAGGGGCTTTATTGTTATGGGAAATGTATGTTTACATTGCCAAAGCAAGTGAAATGGATAAACAAAAGTAAAATAAACAATAAAAAGTGAACAGTAAATATTACACTCACACAAGTTCCAAAAGAATAAAGACATTTAAAATGTCATATTACGTCTATATACAGTGTTGTAATGATGTGCAAATAGTTAAAGTACAAAAGGGAAAATAAATTAATATGGGTTGTATTTACAATGGTGTTTGTTCTTCACTGTAGCCCCCCAACCCCTCTTTTACGCTGCTGCTACTCTCTGTTCATCATCTATGCATAGTCACTTTAACCATATCTACATGTACATACTACCTCAATAAGCCTGACTAACAGGTGTCTGCATAAAGCCTTGCTACTGTTATTTTGTTGTTTTTATTTCTTTGCTTACCTACACACACACACACACACACACACACACACACACACACACACACACACACACACACACACACACACACACACACACACACACACACACAGAGAGAGAGAGAACACACACACACACACACACACACACAGAGAACACACACACACACACACACACAGAGGACACACACACACACACACACACACACCAAATAAACTTTGATTTGATTTTCTTGTTGCGACAGGGTCCAAATATTGCTGTGATGATGGCACACTGTGGTATTTCACTGTGGTATTTCACTGTGATATTTCACTGTATTTCACTGTGATATTTCACTGTGGTATTTCACTGTGATATTTCACTGTGGTATTTCACTGTGGTATTTCACTGTGATATTTCACTGTGGTATTTCACTGTGATATTTCACTGTATTTCACTGTGATATTTCACTGTGGTATTTCACTGTGATATTTCACTGTGGTATTTCACTGTGGTATTTCACTGTGATATTTCACTGTGGTATTTCACTGTGATATTTCACTGTATTTCACTGTGATATTTCACTGTGGTATTTCACTGTGATATTTCACTGTGGTATTTCACTGTGGTATTTCACTGTGATATTTCACTGTGGTATTTCACTGTGATATTTCACTGTGGTATTTCACTGTGGTATTTCACTGTGATATTTCACTGTGGTATTTCACTGTGGTATTTCACTGTGGTATTTCACTGTGGTATTTCACTGTGATATTTCACTGTGGTATTTCACTGTGATATTTCACTGTGGTATTTCACTGTGGTATTTCACTGTGGTATTTCACTGTGGTATTTCACTGTGATATTTCACTGTGGTATTTTACTGTGGTATTTCACTGTGGTATTTCACTGTGGTATTTCACTGTGGTATTTCACTGTGATATTTCACTGTGGTATTTCACTGTGGTATTTCACTGTGATATTTCACTGTGGCATTTCACTGTGGTATTTCACTGTGGTATTTCACTGTGGTATTTCACTGTGATATTTCACTGTGGCATTTCACTGTGGTATTTCACTGTGATATTTCACTGTGGTATTTCACTGTGATATTTCACTGTGGTATTTCACTGTGATATTTCACTGTGGTATTTCACTGTGGTATTTCACTGTGATATTTCACTGTGGTATTTCACTGTGGTATTTCACTGTGGTATTTCACTGTGGTATTTTACTGTGGTATTTCACTGTGGTATTTCACTGTGGTATTTCACTGTGGTATTTCACTGTGATATTTCACTGTGGTATTTCACTGTGGTATTTCACTGTGGTATTTCACTGTGATATTTCACTGTGGTATTTTACTGTGGTATTTCACTGTGGTATTTCACTGTGGTATTTCACTGTGGTATTTCACTGTGATATTTCACTGTGGTATTTCACTGTGGTATTTCACTGTGGTATTTCACTGTGATATTTCACTGTGGTATTTCACTGTGGTATTTCACTGTGGTATTTCACTGTGGTATTTCACTATGGTATTTCATTGTGGTATTTCACTGTGGTATTTCACTGTGGTATTTTACTGTGGTATTTCACTGTGATATTTCACTGTGGTATTTCACTGTGGTATTTCACTGTGGTATTTCACTGTGGTATTTCACTGTGATATTTCACTGTGGTATTTCACTGTGGTATTTCACTGTGGTATTTCACTGTGGTATTTCACTGTGGTATTTCACTGTGGTATTTCACTGTGATATTTCACTGTGGTATTTCACTGTGATATTTCACTGTGGTATTTCACTGTGGTATTTCACTGTGATATTTCACTGTGGTATTTCACTGTGGTATTTCACTGTGGTATTTCACTGTGATATTTCACTGTGGTATTTCACTGTGATATTTCACTGTGGTATTTCACTGTGGTATTTCACTGTGGTATTTCACTGTGGTATTTCACTGTGGTATTTCACTGTGGTATTTCACTATGGTATTTCATTGTGGTATTTCACTGTGGTATTTCACTGTGGTATTTTACTGTGGTATTTCACTGTGATATTTCACTGTGGTATTTCACTGTGGTATTTCACTGTGGTATTTCACTGTGGTATTTCACTGTGATATTTCACTGTGGTATTTCACTGTGGTATTTCACTGTGGTATTTCACTGTGGTATTTCACTGTGGTATTTCACTGTGGTATTTCACTGTGATATTTCACTGTGGTATTTCACTGTGATATTTCACTGTGGTATTTCACTGTGGTATTTCACTGTGATATTTCACTGTGGTATTTCACTGTGGTATTTCACTGTGGTATTTCACTGTGATATTTCACTGTGGTATTTCACTGTGATATTTCACTGTGGTATTTCACTGTGGTATTTCACTGTGGTATTTCACTGTGGTATTTCACTGTGGTATTTTGTTTTTCAAATTCTTTGTGGATCTGTGTAATCTCAGGGAATCATGTGTCTATAATATGGTCATGCATTGTGCAGGAGGTTAGGAAGTGCAGCTCAGTTTCCACCTCATTTTGTGGGCAGTGTGCACATAGCCTGTCTTCTCTTGAGAGCCATGTCTGCCTACGGCGGCCTTTCTCAATAGCAAGGCTATGCTCACTGAGTCTGTACAGAGTCAAAGATTTCCTTAATGTTTGGTCAGTCACAGTGGTCAGGTATTCTGCCACTGTGTACTCTCTGTTTAGGGCCAAATAACATTATATTTGCTCAGTTTTTTTGGAAATTCTTTCCAATGTGTCAAGTAATTATCTTTTTGTTTTCTCATGATTTGTTTGGGTCTAATTGTGTTTCTGTCCTGGGGCTCTGTAGGGTGTGTTTGTGTTTGTGAACAGAGCCCCAGGACCAGCTTGCTTAGGGGACTCTTCTCCAGGTTCATCTCTCTGTAGGTGATGGCTTTGTTATGGAAGGTTTGTGAATCACTTCCTTTTAGGTGGTTATAGAATTTAACGGCTCTTTTCTGGATTTTAATAATTAGTGGGTATCGGCCTAATTCTGCTCTGCATGCATTATTTGGTGTTTTACGTTGTACAAGGAGAATATTTTTTCAGATTTCTGCATGCAGAGTCTCAATTTGGTGTTTGTCCCATTTTGTGAATTCTTGGTTGGTGAGCAGACCCCAGACCTCACAACCATAAAGGGCAATGGGCTCTATAACTGATTCAAGTATTTTTTAGCCAGATCCTAATATATATGTCAAACATTTTGTTCCTTCTTGCCTTGTCTCTCAGATTGTTTACAGTTTTGTGGAAGTTACCTGTGGCGCTGATGTTTAGGCCGAGGTATGTATAGTTTTTTGTGTGCTCTAGGGCGACAGTGTCTAGATGGAATTTGTATTCGTGGTCCTAGGGACTGGACCTTTTTTGCAACACCATTATTTTTGTCTTACTGAGATTTACTGTCAGGGCCCAGGTCTGACAGAATCTGTGCATAAGATCTAGGTGCTGCTGTAGGCCCTCCTTGGTTTGTGACAGAAGCACCAGATCATCAGCAAACAGTAGACATTTGACTTCAGATTTTAGTAGTGTGAGGCCAGGTGCTGCAGACTGTTCTAGTGCCCTCGCCAATTCATTGATATATATGTGTTGAAGAGGGTGGAGCTTAAGCTGCATCCCTGTCTCACCCCATAGCCCTGTGGAAAGAAATGTGTGCCTTTTGCCAATTTTAACCGCACACTTGTTGTTTGTGTACATGGATTTTATAATGTCGTATGTTTTTCCCCCAACACCACTTTCCATCAATTTGTATAGCAGGCCCTCATGCCGAACACTTTTTTTTTAAATCAACAAAGCATGAGAAGACTTTGCCTTTGTTTTGTTTGGTTGTCAATTAGGGTGTGCAGGGTGAAAACGTGGTCTGTCGTGCGGTAATTTGGTAAAAAGCCAATTTGACATTTACTCAGTACATTGTTTTCAAAGAGGAAATGTACGAGTCTGCTGTTAATGATAACGCAGAGGATTTTCCCAAGGTTGCTGTTGAAGCATATCCCGCGGTAGTTTTGGGGTTAAATTTGTCTCCACTTTTGTGGATTGTGGTGATCAGTCCTTGGTTCCAAATATTGTGAAATGTGCCAGAGCTCACTCTTTCTCTGCCTCTCTCTCTCTCTACCTCTCTCTCTTTGCCTCTCTCTCTCTCTCTGCCCCTCTCTCTCTTTCTCTCTCTCTGCCTCTCTCTCTCTCTGCCTCTCTGTCTCTCTGTCTCTCTACCTCTAACTCTCTACCTCTCTCTTTCTCTCTCTCTGCCTCTCTCTCTCTACCTCTCTCTCTTTGCCTCTCTCTCTGCCCCTCTCTCTCTCTCTCTCTCTCTCTCTCTCTGCCCCTCTCTCTCTCTGCCCCTCTCTCTCTCTCTCTACCTCTCTCTCTGCCTCTCTACCTCTCTCTCTCTCTACCTCTCTCTCTTTCTCTCTCTCTGCCTCTCTCTCTCTACCTCTCTCTCTTTGCCTCTCTCTCTCCCCCTCTCTCTCTCTCTCTCTGCCCCTCTTTCTCTCTGCCTCTCTCTCTCTCTGCCCCTCTCTCTCTATCTCTCCCCCTCTCTCTCTCTCTCTCTGCCCCTCTTTCTCTCTGCCTCTCTCTCACTCTGCCTCTCTGTCTCTCAATTCAATTCAAAGGGCTTCAATGGCATTGGATTTTTTATTTATTTATTTATTTTTTTACATATGTGAGATGGATAATAAACAAGGGTGAAATAAACATTCTCTCTCTCTCTGTCAGACTACAGGCCAATCAATGGTTGCCACTGACAGGGTTTTTCATAGACCTCTGCAGCCTACTTCTGACAGACAGAGTGATAAGACGTGATGGGGGATGGAGGCATCAAAGGCGGTAAAAACTCATAGACCCTCTGTTGCCCTCGGGATTATCATGTAATGTTGTTCTGCGTGACTGCTGTACCTTTTTCAGTCCAGTGTGATTGTTAAATACAAAAACCATGTCACACGGCAAACATGACTGTACACTTAACCCAGCTTTTTTTCTGCAATATTTATATATTTTGAAGTGAAACAACACTCAGGAAAATTAAAATGGATTTTTCTTGACATTTTAGTTGATCATTATTTTTTCTTCACGATAGCTGAACAACCACACGTTTGCTCCTCCTGTCTAGAATCACACGTCCATCCAGACGTCTTCCTAGCCCTCCTGTGGTACTTGCAGAACAGAGGGAGCTAGATGGAGTGCTCCCGAGTTGCGCGGCAGTCTAAGGCACTGCATCGCAGTACTAGACCCTGGTTTGATTCCAGGCTGTATCACAACCGGTTGTGATTGGAAGTCTCATAGGGCGGTGCACAATTGGCCCAGGGTTAGGGTTTGGCCAGAGCAGGCCGTCATTGTAAATAAGAATTTGTTTTTAACTGACTTGCCTAGTTGAATAAAGGTTAAATAAAAAAAATTGACTGTGTCCTAAATGACACTCAATTCCCTACATAGTGCACTACTTTTGACCAGAGCCCTATGGGACCTGTATAGTTAAAAGTAGTCCACTATATAGGAAGTAGGGTTCCATTTGGGAGACAAACATAGTGGTTCCGCAGCGCTGCCTGAATGCATTATTAAAGCCTGGCCTTTTGTGTTGTCATCCCTTTAAACGGACTGTTATGCTGCTACGGCCCTCTAACTGGGTGACCCTGTTTAGCCTACAGCTTTATGTACACTGCTGCTGCTGTGGGACAGGGCAAAAGAGGGAGGGAGGGGGGGAGGGAGGGAGGGAGGGAAAGACAGGGGGTGGAAAAAGAGGGATGGCAGGAAAGGTCTGAATCTGTGTGGGTGGGGGGATCTGGTCAGAGACAGGGAGAGAGCTAGTCTGCGGATAGAATGAGGGATGAAGGGAGGGAAAGAGAGAGAGGATGGATGGGGGTCACTGCGAGTGTGTACGTGGTTGGTGGGGGTGTCGTTGGCAGCTGCCAGTGCCCTCCTGACCTGTTGGGGAATGGATGCTACCCTCACTATGCGTGTTTTTACACATTTGCCGATCCGCTGATGGAGCAGCTCAAATAATCCACTCTGTAAGCTCCTTATATAGAGTACAATTTTGTGGAGAAAAAAAGCCTAGATTATTCCCTATACGCTCAGGGCTGCCCCCACAATCTTTATGCAGAGTAAATCAAATCAAATCAAATTTTATTAGGGGAGCTAGTAGGGGAGCTTAATAGTTGACCTTGATGAAAAATACGTTCATTTCAAATAAGGAAACACTTTACAATCAGTAGATGCAATGTAAAGCACAGTTGCAGGATTTACACAGCAAAGTGGTAAAATGTGACAAATGTGGTAAAATAAATGTTCATGCCTATTACACATGTATATCGCAATTGTTTACTAAATAGAAAAATAAAGAAATAAAGAAGATAGTATTCAACATTGACAGTATAAAGAGGCCGATATCGCTATTGTAGCGATCCACGTGTCTCAATCGTTGCCCCACTGAAGCAGCTCCTGTCTAAACTACACATCCCAGCCTTCATCGCGAGGAAAAATAGAACGCTTTTGACGTTATTCTGACGCACTGCATTCGTTTCAGTTGTGGGTAATGTAGTTAATAGACAAGCCACATCATGGTTTTGAGGATTTGGTAATAATAGTACAAAAAAACTACAAATCCCATACACCTACAGGCATATTGCGGAACGGTAGCTGTCTGTGTTGAGGCAGTCACGTGTAAAATAGTGTTCGTTTAGTCTTATTTCTTTCGTTCTTGACTGTAGGGAGAAGAGGTCTTGTCTTGTCTGCATTTTCCTCATCGTCAGGTGTTTGCTTCATGTTGTGAGCTATCCTTTCATTTTAAATTCACCATTTCACCGAAGAATGAGTGATAACGATGATATCGAAGTCGATAGTGACGTGAGTAAATGTATATATTTCGTTACTTTGCTATAGCTTGTTGACTCGGTAACGAGCCATTTAAAAAAGCCTAGTATTGATGAACCCGTGGCTGCTAGCTAGTTGCTAACTACCCGGCTAGTACAGTAACTGGTAGCGAGCTAACGTTAATCCACAAACACATCAACAGCTCATAAAAGGTTAGCTAGCTCAGCTAGTAGCAAGCACTAGCAGTGCTGACTCACAAATGGATTATGTTCACTTACCAGCGAGCTACAGATATTCTTTGCATTAGGTTTGCTGCAATTATATGAGGGGGGGGGGGGGGGGTATAATTGATTGCTAACTAAGTTAGCTAGTTAGCTAGATCAAGCTACATGGAATTGTGGCCTACAATCGTACTTTTCTGTTCTGTTTCTTTTTACAGGAAGACTCACCGAGATATCACAATGTGGTGCGTAATGTTAAATATATCCAAATGTATTGGAATTCTATCAAATGTATTGAAATGATGCCGTGATCATATCAAAATATTTTAAAATATATAATATATATGTGTTCCTCCTGCTAGCTAACGTTAGATGATACACATTCCCGGTAAACTTAGCAAGTGATGGTGGGAATGGATACTGTGTCGGAATAAAAGGGTGTCCTGCATTTTTAGTGAGTGAGAATAAATCAACCAACCATGTTAACTAGCATGCAAACCTAGCCACATACCCCCCCCCCTCCCCCGAATATACCATTACACACTACACACACACGGAGGATGTAACTAGTAGCCAGAATGCAAGGAGGTAGCTGAAAACTGGGGGGTTTGGACAGGAGTTGGCAATTTGTCCTGTGGCAACTATGATTTTGCTTTTACATAATGCCTGGGATATATCCATCAAGCCAATGTTTTTGCTTTCACACATATCATCTTATCCATATATTGAAGTGTATGTTCATCCCACATGCGGCTAAAGGGGAGACACGGAATTTATGCTATATTTAGAATAAATCCAATTCCTGAAAAACAAGGCAGCAAGCCGAAGCATATGTACAAAAAATACTAACCAGCTTCTCCTAGGCTGTTCACGACCAGATGCGCTTTTGCCAAATTACACTTCTAGGTCATCTGTTTAATCATGAAGTGGCAATTAAATCGCCAATGTGATACTTTTGAAATGGGAATTTACTATATATAGCTGGCTAGTGACAACGGTGTCCGTTTAGTTAATAAATGACTGCATCGTCAAGTAAGGAAAGGAGAAGTCACGGAGCCACTGTTTTGTTTTTAGAGGATTCAGAGTGAAAATGATATCAAATTGTATTTATTTGTCACGGTCTACACCTTTCTTTTAAGAAGCACAACAGTGAAATGCTTACTTACAGGGCCGGTCCTAACAATGCAGAGTTAAAGATAAAACAAGAAGTATAAATAGTGACACAAGGATTAAAGAGTGTGTAACAATAACATGGCTATATACAGGGAGTACCAGTACCAAGTCAATGTACTATGTAATTGAGGTAGCTATGTACATATAAGTAGGGTTAAAGTGATTAGGCAACGGGATAGATAATAGACAGTAGCAGCAGAGTATGTGGTGAGTGTGTATGGCGTCAGTATGGGTGTTGGTGTCGGTGCAAGAGTTTCGCTAAATAGTTAATC
Source organism: Oncorhynchus mykiss (assembly GCF_013265735.2). Taxonomy (NCBI): domain Eukaryota; kingdom Metazoa; phylum Chordata; class Actinopteri; order Salmoniformes; family Salmonidae; genus Oncorhynchus; species Oncorhynchus mykiss. Next base: position 38,923,178 of record NC_048568.1, read on the forward strand.
AAATGTTTACACAATCTTGTTTAGCAGTCTTATGGCTTGGGGGTAGAAGCTGTTTAGGGTCCTGTTGGTTCCAGACATTGCACTTGTACAGCTTGATGTGCGGTAGCAGAGAGCACAGTCTGGCTTGGGTGGCTAGAGTCTTTGACCATTTTTTGGGGCCTTCCTCTGACACCACCAGGTATAGAGGACCTGGATGGCAGGGAGCTCGGTCCCAGTGATGTACTGGGCCGTACTCACTACTAAGGTTGCACATTTTGGGGAATATTCAGAGATGGAAATTATCCATGGGAATTAATGGAAATATATGGGAAATATATGGGGAAATATGAGAATATATGGGAATTAATGAGAATATATGGGTATTAATGAGAATATATGGGAATTAATGAGAATATGCACATTAATATTAATACAATTTTAAATGTAATTGGATTTTTGCTTTAGATATATTTACCATATCATATGGAGACAGAAACATAAACCTTTAACCTCATAAGTAGACATAATTTCAAATGATTGAATCCTTCCAATAGAAATATATATATATATATATATATATATATATATATATATATATATATATATATATATATATATATATATAGTTACGAATTTAACTTTTAATTAAATGAGTTGACTCTTCACATGATTTCACTGAACAACAAAAGAAAGGGAATATTGAATGATCCCCAATGGAGATCATTCAACATACATCTGTAAAATGATAGTCTAGAAACTAAAGCTCAGGCTTCTTTGTCCACCTTTGTCCATGTCCACCTTTTGAACATCATACTCTGAGGCTTCCTCTTCACTGTCACTTTCCAACCTTGTTGAGGATGACTCGTTCTGGCTCAAAAAGGCTCAAAAAGCCTCAAATTTGTCAAAATGGCCACCAATTTTTCAACCCTTGTATTGGTCAGCCTGTTGCGTGCTTTGATGTGTATGTTCCCAAACAAGGACCAGTTGCGCTCTGAGATGGCTGATGTTGGTGGATTTGGAGGATGATGGAGGCAACAGGGGAAAGAGCCTCAGATCCACAAAGTGGCTGATGAGATATGTTGGCACGACTGGCATATTGCATCTCCATCCCTTGCTTGGAAGTGTACTTCGCCAGACTGCCAAGAACCTTGCCCTCATCCAGGCCAAGGTGGTGAGACACGGTTGTTGATCTCTGCTCTTACCCCTTTTTCTCCCCAATTTCGTGGTATCCAATTGTTGTCGTAGCTACTATCTTGTCTCATTGCTACAACTCCCTTACGGGCTCGGGAGAGACTAAGGCTGAATGTCATGCGTCCTCCGATACACAACCCAACCAGCCGTACTGCTTCTTAACACAGCGCGCATCCAACCCGGAAGCCAGCCGCACCAATGTGTCGGAGGCTACACCGTGCACCTGGCAACCTTGGCTAGCGCGCACTGCGCCCGGCCCGCCACAGGAGTCGCTGGTGCGCGATGAGACAAGGAGATCCCTACCGACCAATCTCTCCCTAACCAGGACGATGCTAGGCCAATTATGCGTCGCCCCACGGACCTCCCGGTCGCGGCCGGTTACGACAGAGCCTGGGCGCGAACCCAGGGACTCTGATGGCACAGCTGGCGCTGCAGTACAGCGCCCTTAACCACTGCGCCACCCGGGAGGCCTTGCCAGCATACTTAAGGTCCAGATTGCTGCCTTAACTTGATGACCCTTCACATACCTAACCATTTCCTTGGCTCTCTTGTAGAGTGTATCCATTGTTTCAGTGCTATGTTGTCCTTGAGGACCAGATTCAATGCATGAGCAGCACAGCCAATAGGTGTGATGTGAGGGTTGGACTCCTCCACTTTAGACTAAGCAGCCTTCATGTTCACAGCATTGTCTGTCACCAGTGCGAATACCTTCTGTGGTCCAAGGACATTGACTGCCTTCAGCTCATCTGCAATGTAGAGACCAGTGTGTCTGTTGTCCCCCGTCTGTGCTCTTGTAGAATACTGGTTGAGGGGTGGAGATGATGTAGTTAATTATTCCTTGCCTACGAACATTCAACCATCCATCAGAGATGATTGCAATACAGTCTGCTTTCTCTGATTTGCTCGACCTTCACTTGAACTCTGTTGAACTCTGCATCCAGCAAATTAGTAGATAAAGCATGTCTGGTTGGAGGGGTGCATGCTGGGCGAAGAACATTCAGAAATCTCTTCCAACACACATTGCCTGTGAGCATCAGAGGTGAACCAGTTGCATACACAGCTCGAGCAAGACATTCCTCAGCATTTCTGACTCTGTTCCTCCATTGAGTCAAAACTTCTGATTCCAGGAGGACCATGAGCTGTTGCTATCAATGAGGTGTCTGATTCATCATTTTCACCTCGAATAGAAGTAGTGGGACTATTGTCAGAGGTTGCGCTGTTGTGAGCGCTGAGGGAACTTTATGCACTTGGCCAGATGATTCTGCATCTATGTTGCGTTCTTCACATATGATTTGGCACAGTATTTGTAAATGTACACCGCTTTTTCTTCTACATTAGCTACAGTGAAATGTCTCCACACATCAGAGTTCCTGTGGCAATTTCCTGTAAAGATTAGAAAAAAATAATTTAATACCCAAATACAATGTACACATAAATAGTTAATCAGTTAGATTAAACAACTCCTTTGTAAGATAAATGTTTTAAAAAGAAACGTGTATGGAAACAGGTGAATTAACACTCCTCAGTTAGCAGGCTCAAGCAAGCTAAAACCCACATGGTAGCAAAAAGTAACTAGCAGAAATTAACAAGTTAGAAATTATTTAAATTAGAGGTCGACCGATTATGATTTTTCAATGCCGATACCGATTATTGGAGGACCAAAAAAGCCGATACCGATTAATCGGCCTATTTTTATTTTTTTCTAATAATGACTAATTAATTAATATAATACATCAATAAAATCAATTTAGCCTCAAGTAAATAATGACACGTTCAATTTGGTTTAAATAATGCAAAAACGTGTTGGAGAAGAAAGTAAAAGTACAATATGTGCCATGTAAGAAAGCTTTCGTTTCAGTTCCTTGCTCAGAACATGAGAACATATGAAAGCTGGTGGTTCCTTTTAACATGAGTCTTCAATATTCCCAGGTAAGAAGTTTTAGATTGTAGTTTATTATAGGACTATTTCCCTCTATACCATTTGTATTTCATTAACTTTTGACTATTGGATGTTCTTATAGGCACTTTAGCATTGCCAGTGTAACAGTATAGCTTCCGTCCCTCTCCTCGCTCCTCCCTGGGCTCGAACCAGCAACACAACGACAACAGCCACCATCGAAGCAGCGTTACCCATGCAGAGCAAGGGGAACAACTACTAGAAGGCTCAGAGCGAGTGACGTTCGTAACGCTATTAGCGTGCACTAACTAGCTAGCCATTTCACTTTGGATACACCGGCCTCATCTCAGGAGTTGATAGGCTTGAAGTCATAAACAGCGCAATGCTTGACGCACAACGAAGAGCTGCTGGCAAAACGCACGAAAGTGCTGTTTGAATGAATGTTTACGCGCCTGCTTCTGCCTACCACCGCTCAGTCAGATACTTAGATACTTGTATGCGCAGTCAGATTATATGCAACGCAGGACACGCTAGATAATATCTAGTAATATCATCAACCATGTGTAGTTAACTAGTGATTATGATTTATTGTTTTTTATAGGGTAAGTTTAATGCTAGCTAGCAACTTACCGTGGCTTACTGCATTCGCGTAACAGGCAGTCTCCTTGTGGAGTGCAACGAGAGAGAGGCAGGTCGTTATTGCGTTGGACTAGTTAACTGTAAGGTTGCAAGATTGAATCCCCCAAGCTGACAAGGTGAAAATCTGTTGTTCTGCCCCTGAACAAGGCAGTTAATCCACCGTTCCTAGGCCGTCATTGAAAATAAGAACGTGTTCTTATCTTTATTTAACTAGGAAAGTCAGTTGTAAAAAAAAATCGACGCCCAAAAATACAGATTTCCGATTGTTATGAAAACTTGAAATCGGCCCTGATTAATCGGCCATTCCGATTTAATCGGTCGACCTCTAATTTAAACGCACTTTGCTGAAAGGCTACTATTTACTAGTTCACAAAAAATGACAAAATATATTACATTTTATACAATGTACATATGTCACGTAAAATATATTCACCCAGTATTGTAATCAACTTACCAGAGAGCATGTAGTCCTTGGCTCAGACTGTATGGTAGTGTGGACTCAATGGCATCTCGTTAGTGTGTAAGATCTTGAGAATCAGCTGTACATGTGATGGAAGGAATGCACTGCCCCATGTGATGGAAGAAATGCACTGCCCCATGTGATGGAAGGAATGCACTGCCCCATGTGATGGAAGGAATGCACTGCCCCATGTGATGGAAGAATGCACTGCCGCATGTGATGGAAGAATGCACTGCAGCATGTGATGGAAGAATGCACTGCCCCATGTGATGGAAGAATGCACTGCCCCATGTGATGGAAGAAATGCACTGCCCCATGTGATGGAAGAATGCACTGCCCCATGTGATGGAAGAATGCACTGCCGCATGTGATGGAAGAATGCACTGCCCCATGTGATGGAAGAATGCACTGCCCCATGTGATGGAAGAAATGCACTGCCCCATGTGATGGAAGAATGCACTGCCCCATGTGATGGAAGAATGCACTGCCGCATGTGATGGAAGAAATGCACTGCCCCATGTGATGGAAGAATGCACTGCCCCATGTGATTGAAGAATGCACTGCCCCATGTGATGGAAGAATGCACTGCCCCATGTGATGGAAGAATGCACTGCCCCATGTGATGGAAGAATGCACTGCCCCATGTGATGGAAGAATGCACTGCCGCATGTGATGGAAGAATGCACTGCCCCATGTGATGGAAGAATGCACTGCCCCATGTGATGGAAGAAATGCACTGCCCCATGTGATGGAAGAATGCACTGCCCCATGTGATGGAAGAATGCACTGCCGCATGTGATGGAAGAAATGCACTGCCCCATGTGATGGAAGAATGCACTGCCCCATGTGATTGAAGAATGCACTGCCCCATGTGATGGAAGAATGCACTGCCCCATGTGATGGAAGAATGCACTGCCCCATGTGATGGAAGAATGCACTGCCCCATGTGATGGAAGAATGCACTGCCCCATGTGATGGAAGAATGCACTGCCCCATGTGAAGGAAGAATGCACTGCCCCATGTGATGGAAGAATGCACTGCCCCATGTGATGGAAGAATGCACTGCCCCATGTGATGGAAGAATGCACTGCCCCATGTGATGGAAGAAATGCACTGCCCCATGTGATGGAAGAAATGCACTGCCCCATGTGATGGAAGAATGCACTGCCCCATGTGATGGAAGAATGCACTGCCCCATGTGATGGAAGAATGCACTGCCCCATGTGATGGAAGAAATGCACTGTGCTTGCATAGGGTTGCAATTCCATTTAATTGGGGATAGTTTAACCAAAATATGCCACAAGACCTAGAATTGCCTTATGTGTATCCCACAAAAAAGGTTTACTGTTATAAGCTAACATTTTGGATGAATTTAAGCAAAATTCCAAGGCTTTACTTCCCAGAAAAACCACCCTACTTACCACCCTATATATAGATTTTTTTTACGTGTTTATTTAAACCACTAAATCCACTCCACGGTGGCCAATCGATTTAAAGCTTGTCATCGTCATCATGGACGTCCCTAAGATGATCTGCGATAGTCTTCTCCTCATGAACCATATGCCGGATTCACTCCAGATTTTTGTATTTAAACACCTTACATCAGTCTTCAATGGTCGCACTGTACCTATAGATGCATGTTAGCACATATGCTAACGCTAAAAATAATGTTAAAAAAAATCTTATGTGAAATTGACTGCAGATTTGCTATATAGCCTCTAATAAATATAATGATTAGCTGCTTTGTTCAAAGTAACACTGAAAATATTTCACTCATTAGTCAAATTGACCTCTGAATTGGTATGCTATATAAACTCTATGTTAATGACTTTAGACTTCAAGTATAATTACCAGCTGCATTCAAAGATGACCAACTTCCAGCATTAAACTTCACTTGCGTCATCCTTGTGGTATTGAGAGAGAGAAACATGGTAATGCTGTCACTGATTGAACATACAGGAAAGATAGTGCTTGTTTTGTTATCCAACTGATCTTGTCCTTTCATCTTCTGAACCCCATTCATTGCTGCTCGCAGCTATATTCTTGTCTGCTTGTTTCAGCTAGCTAGTGATTAGTGCCATATTTACTGGACAGGTCACAGTGTACTTACTGGGCTGCTGGCAGGCTGAATGAATGACGCGGCCACGTTGCCTACCGGCGAAGAAAACGCGCATGCTGGTGGCAGGACATACAGTACTTTTGCATACCAGCACATCGTGTTTTTCCCCCTGTCAGCTAGGCCAGTCTTTATCAAACTGATTCGCATCGACTTAACATTTAGCTGCCGAATGTTCTCGATACACAGTGAACACTAATCATCTAGGCAGGGCTTTTATGTCGTATTTTTCAAACTCCACAAATAGTACAACTTACAATATGACATTCAAAAAAACAATTATGTATCATGGTTGACCATTTGGATGAGGATTGGACTATGAGAACAATTAGACTGTTTTTGCACATCTCACTTTCATGTAACCTACAAAATAATCTTTGTTGTCGACGGTTCCAATCGATTTCCTCATATAAATCTGTTTTTAATGCGTCTCAAACGTGGGATGTGATGTGACCCATATCTGAGATATATCTTTTTAGTTTTTACATAGTTAACCCAGACATACTGGCTCCTGTAAGACAATAGCTTCCACTGGGACCCACCTAGTCAGTCCCCGAGGAACATTGTTATAAAGTGGAACACACACTGATAAGGGATGAGACCTCTCGATAACAGGACATAGTGTACGGACACTGTGTGTGTGTATCAGCACCAGAAGTATCTAGCTGTTTAGTGACACGTTATTCTGAGTGTCAGAATGACCATGTTGGAAGTGCAGTAAGTGACCTGCTGTCTCTCAATGCAACACAGTTCTGAAGACTTTCAGCACAATGCAGGGTGCCACTGGTTTAGTTGGGAGAACAGTTACTCTGCTATACTACTGTACTCTAGTCTACTTCACTATTCATTTGTCCCGCATGGCACCCTGTTCCCTGTATAGTGCACTACTTTTGGCTGGAGTCCTATGGGCCCTCGTCAAAAGTAGTGCACTACAAAGGAAAGTGTGCGCAATTTGGGATTCAAGCACTTACTCCACTCAGCAACAATTGGAGGTTTTCTTCTGTTTTTGTAATTGGTCGCTAAACGACCTATGGGAACCTCCTTCCCCTTTCACGCCATGTGATTTGAGATGCTTAATATCAAAGATGTTTATAGTCACGCCACACCCTTACTGTACCCATGTGACCTGTCACTATAAAAAGGTGATGTGGCGTTGTATTTTCTTCACTCTCACGTTTTGTTTTTGGGATTATGAGATTGCTATTAATCCCTTTTTGGATTACTTTCTTACGGAATTGCGATTCTTCAACGACTCAAATTGGTGCTGTTAGTAGTTGATTTTTGGTGCTGTTAGTAGTTGATTTTTGGTGCTGTTAGTAGTTTAATGAAGTAGTTAAGTAGTTAAATCTAATCCACTCACGTTATTGTGCCTGACCATATTAGCTAACTTTATTTTTGTTAGTTTTTTTGTCGCGCATTTCCATCCTTGTCTGTTGTACCTTTTTTTTTGTTGCTTGTTGACACGTGGCCACACCAGCCCTTTGATCCAGCTCTCTCGCTTGTAGTTCAGCTGTGATCACGGAGCTCAGCGACGCTGTAGGCTTCCGGGTCCTCGCTTGTAGTTCAGCTGTGATCACGGAGCTCAGCGATGCTGTAGGCTTCCGGGTCCTCGCTTGTAGTTCAGCTGTGATCACGGAGCTCAGCAACGCTGTAGGCTTCCGGGTCCTCGCTTGTAGTTCAGCTGTGATCACGGAGCTCAGCGACGCTGTAGGCTTCCGGGTCCTCGCTTGACCGAGTCCACCAACGCCGAGACTTGATAGCTCATGCTTGATTGTGCCGTTCAGATGACTTCATGTCGGCGGGAGTTCGAGCCCGGATCTTGATACATATTTAAGCGGGAGTCTCGACCCCGAAGCACGACGTTTGGAGTAACTTTCTCTCGACGCATCCGAAGCCGATACCAAAGGGCAATCGACGCATACACCGAGACACACCGAAACAAACAGCTACCGTTGTCTTCGAGTACAGCCCTTTCCCTCCTTGGTAAATTGATACCCACCTGAATTGTATCTTCTTCGTAAACCCTGTATTTCTTGTTGGATTGTGTTCAGGAAGTTGTGTGTCCACCGTGTAGAATCGCTATCGTCTCTGCCCAATTCCTGCTATTTTGACTTCCTCCAGGAGGTTATCCCTGTTATGGCTGCAGCCATAACCTCCTGGAGGAAGTCAAAATAGCAGGAATTGGGCAGAGACGATAGCGATTCTACACGGTCAAGTCTCGGATACACACACAGTGTCCGTACACTATGCCCTGTTATGGTCTCATCCCTCAAGCTACATTGAAAGTATGTGGCAGATTGTGGCTGCATAACCAGGGACACGCCCCTCCAGTATCATAGTTCATGAAAGGTGCCAGCAGGCTACGGCTCCCTTAAAACTCCTTCCGTACCTTCACGGGAGTTAGATGTTGTTCTATGATCACTGATAAGCCCACCATTTTTGAGGCCCTGTCTTCACTTGAGCTATGTGAGCTCTGTCAATACCAAGTCTGTTTTGAAGAATTTACATTCCATCCTTCATGCCTCAGTTTAGCCGAAGATGGATCTAAGGCATTGCTTCGGCCGTATCCAACCTTCTTACCCGAGGTGCTTTCGTCGTCACACGCTAACCAGCCCTTAATCGGTAGCGGTATTTCGTCCGCCTCATCGCTCATCGTTGTGTACACTTTGCCGTGTTCGACGTCGTGGCAACAACACACACAACCAGAGGGGTCTTCCTGGACTCGGTGTTGCTGAAATTTGGACAAGTTCACATACTGTGGACCTCGTTGATACTTACTTATCAACTGCCAGTGCAACTGGCACACATAGTACCAGTCAAAAGTTGGACACCCACTCAAGGGGTTTTTCTTTGTTTGTACTAGTTTCTGCATTCTAGAATAATAGTGAAGACATCAAAACTATGAAATAACAAACATGGAATCAAAATATATTTTAGATTCTTCAAAGTTTTGCCTTTGCCTTGACGACAGCTTTGCACACTCTTGGGATTCTCTCAACCAGCTTCATGAAGTAGTTATCTGGAATGCATTTCAATTAACAGGATTGCCTTGTTAAAAGTTGATTTGTGGAATTTCTTTCCTTAATGCGTTTGAGACAATCAGTTGTGTTGTGACGTGGTAGGGGTGGTATACAGAAGATAGCCCTATTTGGTAAAATACCAAATCCATATTATGGCAAGAACAGCTCAAATAAGCAAAGAGAAACGACAGTCCATTACTTTGACTGACTTTCATGTCTTAATCTGAAAAATGTCAACTTTTTAAAGTTTCATCAAGTGCAGTTGCAAAAACCATCGAGCGCTATGATGAAACTGTCTCTCATGAGGACCGCCACAGGAAAGGAAGACCCAGAGTTACCTCAGCTGCAGAGGATAAATTCATTGAACTGCACATCAGAAATTGCAGCCCAAGTAAATGCTTCAGAGTTCAAGTAAAAGACACATCTCAACATCAACTGTTCAGAGGAGAGTGTGTGAATCAGAACTTCATGGTCTAATTGCTGCAAAGAAACCACTACTAAAGGACACCAAGAAGAAGAGACTTGCTTGATTGACACACTGTAGAATTCCATTCATTCCTATGGATTGCTCCTTCTGGGGAGTGCCAATATGACCAGCCTCTCTCTGGCCAATACGCAGCATCAGCAATCCAGGGTTTATATACAGTACATAATTGGTTATGAGTCAGAGTCTAGGACCTTTTGGGAGCTACTGTTGCTCTGGGCCTAGCCCTAGTCACGTAACATCTTGTAAATATCTAAAGGCTACGAGTGTTTTTTAGTGGATGAGAATGTGCATAAAATAAACAATTTAGCTTTGAGGCCTGACGGAGCGGGTTTGACGGGCCTGGCGGAGCGGGTTTGACGGGCCTGGCGGAGCGGGTTTGACGGGCCTGGCGGAGCGGGTTTGACGGGCCTGACGGAGCGGGTTTGACGGGCCTGATAGTCACTCAGTGCAGTATATCTATTTGGTGGCTGAAGCCTGTCAAACCTCTATTGTTCAGTCTAGTGTGTAGAGAGACATGGACTAACTATGGCTTCTGTCCCAGATGGCACCCTATACCCTGTTGGTCCTGGTCAAAAGTAGTGTACTACATGGGGAATAGAGAGGCATTTGGGACACTAGCTATGTGTGTTAGGTAGATGAGGCCCTGGCAGCAGTATGGTGTGGCTGAGGAAGGGCTGTCTCCGTGTTAGGTAGATGAGGCCCTGGCAGCCCTATGGTGTGGCTGAGGGAGGGCTGTCTCCCTGTTAGGTAAATGAGGCCCTGGCAGCAGTATGGTGTGGCTGAGGAAGGGCTGTCTCCGTGTTGGGTAGACGATCCCAACAAGATGTCTGTTCTGTGTGTATTCTATAGAGACTAAAGGTGATCCTCACTAGACGGCAGATCACAGGGATAATTGAGGTTTGTGTTCAGAACAACCGGCTATATATAGCCATACGCCTAAACCACAAAATGTGCCCACTGTTAGGCCGTAAACAAACATCTTATGAAATGTTCTGTAACAAATACAATAGGCCTTTACAATACATAACAAAAAAAGATAATCTGAAGACACATTTCACTGTATAAGAACACACCAGCATCAGTAAATTCATCTATACAGAGTCATCCCCCATGTTACTGTGCCAAATAACACATCCTCAAGTTGTTAAATACCAGTCCTAACCCAGAACAGAACTCCTAATAATTTGTCATTTAGTCCTAGTTGTCAGGTGTTGGCGAATTAGAAACTGTAACACTAAAACACGATGCCACCCTTTCACCTCATCTGAATGGGTTTAGTGTCTTTCTCCACCCTGGTGTCAGTTCTAGTCAAACCCTGAAGAACACGGCTGCGCTGGGGTCAGTTCTAGTCAAACCCTGAAGAACACGGCTGCGCTGGGGTCAGTTCTAGTCAAACCCTGAAGAACACGGCTGCGCTGGGGTCAGTTCTAGTCAAACCCTGAAGAACACGGCTGCGCTGGGGTCAGTTCTAGTCAAACCCTGAAGAACACGGCTGCGCTGGGGTCAGTTCTAGTCAACCCTGAAGAACACGGCTGCGCTGGGGTCAGTTCTAGTCAAACCCTGAAGAACACGGCTGCGCTGGGGTCAGTTCTAGTCAACCCTGAAGAACAAAGCTGCGCTGGGGTCAGTTCTAGTCAACCCTGAAGAACACAGCTGCGCTGGGGTCAGTTCTAGGCAACCCTGAAGAACACAGCTGCGCTGGGGTCAGTTCTAGTCACTCGTGGGGTGGTGCCAGTGTTACTATACCAATTTGTAGAAATAAACAAAACCATAGAAATGAATGTAGAATATAATCATAAATGAATATTCTAGATCTATGGTGGCAGTCAGTTTCCTCCGTGAACAACTCCTTAGCTGCCTCGCCAACTCACTGCCTGCCCAGTTTTGGACGGGCCACACACACACACGACTCTGAACTGGTGCTGGTAGGGATTCATGGGGACGGTTTGTCGCTGAACTAGAGGTCGACCGATTTATGTTTTATTTTTTTTCCAACACTGATAGCGATTTTATTGGAGGACCCAAAAAAAGCTGATACTGATTTAATAGGCCGAATTTGATGTATTATTTATTTATTTTTTGTATTTTTATTAATACATTTTTTTAATGTATGTGTAATAATGACAATTACAACAATACTGAATTAACACTTATTTTAACTTAATATAATACATCAATAAAATCTATTTAGTCTAAAAGGAATAATGAAACATGTTCAATTTGGTTTAAATAATGCAAAAACAAAGTGTTGGAGAAGAAAGTAAAAGTGCAATATGTGCCATGTAAGAAAGCTAACGTTTCAGTTCCTTGCTCAGAACATGAGAACATATGAAAGCTGGTGGTTCCTTTTAACATGAGTCTTCAATATTCCCAGGTAAGAAGTTTTAGGTTGTACTTATTATAGGACTATTTCTCTCTATACCATTTGTATTTCATATACCTTTGACTATTGGATGTTCTTATAGGCACTTTAGTATTGCCAGCCTAATCTTGGGAGTTGATAGGCTTGAAGTCATAAACAGCACAATGCTTGAAGCACAGCAAAGAGCTGCTGGCAAACGCAGGAAAGTGCTGTTTGAATGAATGCTTACGAGCCTGCTGCTGCCTACCACCGCTCAGTCAGACTGCTCTATCAAATATCAAATCATAGACTTAATTATAATATAATAAAAACACAGAAATACGGGCCTTAGGGCATTAATATGGTCAAATCCGGAAACTATAATTTCAAAAACAAAACGTTTATTCTTTCAGTGAAATACAGAACCATTCGGTATTTTATCTAACGGGTGGCATCCATCAGTCTAAATATTCCTGTTACATTACACAACCTTCAATGTTATGTCATAATTACGTACAATTGTGGCAAATTAATTAAGGTTTTTGTTAGGAAGTTAGCACAGTTAGCAACGAGCCAGGCGGCCCAAACTGCTGCATATACCCTGACTCTGCTTGCACAGAACGCAAGAGAAGAGACACAATTTCCCTATTTAAAATAAATTAATGTTAGCAGGCAATATTAACTAAATATGCAGGTTTAAAAATATATACTTGTGTATTGATTTTAAAGGCGTTGATGTTTATCGTTAGGTACACGTTGGTGCAACGACAGTGCTTTTTTCCGCGAATGCGTTTGTTAAATCATCACCCGTTTGGCGAAGTAGGCTGATTTATCATTGAATCAACAGGCACCGCATCGATTATATGCAACGCAGGACAAGCTAGATAACGACACATGGTTGATGATATTACTAGTTTAACTAGTGATTATGTTAAGATTGCTTGTTTTTTTCTAAGATAAGTTTAATGCTAGCTAGCACCTTACCTTGGCTCCTTGCTACACTCGCATAACAGGTAGTCAGCCTGCCACGCAGTCTCCTCGTGGAGTGCAATGTAGTTGGCCATAATCGGTGTCCAAAAATGTCGATTACCGATTTGTTATGAAAACCTGTAATCGGCTTTAATTAATCGGCCGTTCTGATTAATCGGTCGACCTCTAGTCCTAACCTCCCTGGACCCCCCCCCCCCCCCCCTGTGACTTTCTCTCATTGCAGGCAGACAAACGAGCACACCACAATGCACTGGAGCGCAAGCGCAGGGATCACATCAAAGACAGCTTTCACAGCCTGCGGGACTCGGTGCCCGCCTTGCAAGGGGAAAAGGTTGGTAGAGAGGTAAAAACCCAACGCTTTTAGGGAGACGGGATCCTTTTGGGGAGGGAAGGATTGTTTTTGTTGTGTTCGTTCAGAGCAATGTATTTAGAGTTGGGACACCTTTTTTTTTTTTTTTAAATAGAATTTGGAGTGTTGTAATTCTAGACATTCCGTTACGTAGCATTGTTGAAATATTCCTCATGTAAACGTTAATGGGGTTCTAACATGGCTGCCATAGAATGTTGTAGTGTCATGTAAAATGCATCATAATTCTCCTTCTGAACATTCTATCCCTCATGTAATGCATTGTCTTACATCAGGTGGCGTCAGTCCTACGCGACGCTCGTCCCTCAACAGGGACCGGTGCAGGCGGAATCGTCGCGCTGTCTGACGTAAGACTGCCGTGGAATGTTGATGGGGTGTCAACATGGCTGTCATTTATTTTTCTAGTGTCATGTAAATCACCATAATGCAGAATCCTCAATGTCCCCACTCTCTAAATGCATGGCTCTCTGTGTGTCACGGACTTATCATTCTTAGGATTGTTCAAATGCAATATGGATAAACAAAGTGAATGTAATTGCAATGTGTTATGATATCTTGTATGTTGAGATATGTAGGTTTGTGTTGCTGTAATTAATATTTGTAAATAATGCCACAGAAAACATAGCTACTTCCTTCAGTGTATCCAATAGATAGCTAGTTATGACATGGAAGCGCGAGGAGTGATGGGAAGGAGAAGAGATGTGTTCTAAACAGACACACAGAGACACAGGCTAGCGGCAGGAAGTTATGACTAAATCTGTTGCTGCTTCCTGTTTTGACATCTCTTGACATTGAGGGCATCGGAGCGTGCCCAACTGCCCAGGCTATGATCAGGCACAGCACCCTGTTAACTTTTCAAACCAAAGAACTGGTCTGGTCTGGTAGTGTGGCCTGGTTGAAGCAGACACTGTGCCATTATTGTGAGAGAGAAGCCATAGAATTATATATAGGGTGTCTGAACTCAGTATTCAGTCTGGTTTAACCAGGCTAGTGTTAGTCGGAGTATTACAGTAGCTGGGTGGGAGGGGTTAGTCAGGGTATTACAGTAGCTGGGTGGGAGGGGTTAGTCGGGGTATTACAGTAGCTGGGTGGGAGGGGTTAGTCGGTATTACAGTAGCTGGGTGGGAGGGGTTAGTCGGGTTATTACAGTAGCTGGGTGGGAGGGGTTAGTCGGGGTATTACAGTAGCTGCATGGGAGGGGTTAGTCCGGGTATTACAGTAGCTGCGTGGGAGGGGTTAGTCGGGGTATTACAGTAGCTGGGTGGGAGGGGTTAGTCGGGGTATTACAGTAGCTGGGTGGGAGGGGTTAGTCGGGGTATTACAGTAGCTGGGTGGGAGGGGTTAGTCGGGGTATTACAGTAGCTGGGTGGGAGGGGTTAGTCGGGGTATTACAGTAGCTGTGTGGGAGGGGTTGGTCGGGGTATTACAGTAGCTGGGTGGGAGGGGTTAGTCGGGGTATTACAGTAGCTGGGTGGGAGGGGTTAGTCGGGGTATTACAGTAGCTGGGTGGGAGGGGTTAGTCGGGGTATTACAGTAGCTGGGTGGGAGGGGTTAGTCGGGGTATTACAGTAGCTGCGTGGGAGGGGTTAGTCGGGGTATTACAGTAGCTGCGTGGGAGGGGTTGGTCGGGGTATTACAGTAGCTGGGTGGGAGGGGTTAGTCGGGGTATTACAGTAGCTGGGTGGGAGGGGTTAGTCGGGGTATTACAGTAGCTGGGTGGGAGGGGTTAGTCGGGGTATTACAGTAGCTGGGTGGGAGGGGTTAGTCGGGGTATTACAGTAGCTGGGTGGGAGGGGTTAGTCGGGGTATTACAGTAGCTGGGTGGGAGGGGTTAGTTGGTATTACAGTAGCTGGGTGGGAGGGGTTAGTCGGGGTATTACAGTAGCTGGGTGGGAGGGGTTAGTCGGGGTATTACAGTAGCTGGGTGGGAGGGGTTAGTCGGGGTATTACAGTAGCTGGGTGGGAGGGGTTAGGCAGGGTATTACAGTAGCTGGGTGGGAGGGGTTAGTCGGGGTATTACAGTAGCTGGGTGGGAGGGGTTAGTCGGTGATGTCACTGCAACCCTTGCCTCGTGTCAAATGAGTTTTTCCTTTGTTTCCAACAGCAATCTATCAAACAGGCGTCCCGAGCTCAGATCCTAGACAAAGCCACGGACTATATCCAGTACATGAGGAGGAAAAACCACACCCACCAGCAGGACATCGACGACCTGAAGAGGCAGAACGCACTGCTGGAGCAGCAAGGTGAGTATGATGGAGAATCTACTGTACCATCTACCTGTAGTATGATGGAGAATCTACCGTACCTACGGACCATCTCTTCCTGTAGTATGATGGAGAATCTGCCGTACCTACGGACCATCTCTTCCTGTAGTATGATGGAGAATCTACCGTACCTACGGACCATCTCTCCCTGTAGTATGATGGAGAATCTACCGTACCTACGGACCATCTCTTCCTGTAGTATGATGGAGAATCTACCGTACCTACGGACCATCTCTTCCTGTAGTATGATGGAGAATCTACCGTACCTACGGACCATCTCTCCCTGTAGTATGATGGAGAATCTACCGTACCTACGGACCATCTCTCCCTGTAGTATGATGGAGAATCTACCGTACCTACGGACCATCTCTTCCTGTAGTATGATGGAGAATCTGCCGTACCTACGGACCATCTCTTCCTGTAGTATGATGGAGAATCTGCCGTACCTACGGACCATCTCTTCCTGTAGTATGATGGAGAATCTGCCGTACCTACGGACCATCTCTTCCTGTAGTATGATGGAGAATCTACCGTACCTACGGACCATCTCTCCCTGTAGTATGATGGAGAATCTACCGTACCTACGGACCATCTCTCCCTGTAGTATGATGGAGAATCTACCGTACCTACGGACCATCTCTTCCTGTAGTATGATGGAGAATCTGCCGTACCTACGGACCATCTCTTCCTGTAGTATGATGGAGAATCTGCCGTACCTACGGACCATCTCTTCCTGTAGTATGATGGAGAATCTACCGTACCTACGGACCATCTCTCCCTGTAGTATGATGGAGAATCTACCGTACCTACGGACCATCTCTCCCTGTAGTATGATGGAGAATCTACCGTACCTACGGACCATCTCTTCCTGTAGTATGATGGAGAATCTGCCGTACCTACGGACCATCTCTTCCTGTAGTATGATGGAGAATCCGCCGTACCTACGGACCATCTCTCCCTGTAGTATGATGGAGAATCTGCCGTACCTACGGACCATCTCTTCCTGTAGTATGATGGAGAATCTGCCGTACCTACGGACCATCTCTTCCTGTAGTATGATGGAGAATCTACCGTACCTACGGACCATCTCTTCCTGTAGTATGATGGAGAATCTACTGTACCTATGGACCATCTCTCCCTGTAGTATGATGGAGAATCTACCGCACCTACGGACCATCTACCTGTAGTATGATGGAGAATCTGCCGTACCTACGGACCATCTCTTCCTGTAGTATGATGGAGAATCCACCGTACCTACGGACCATCTCTCCCTGTAGTATGATGGAGAATCTACCGTACCTACGGACCATCTACCTGTAGCTTGTGTGTTTGTCTGCTTATGGGCCAAATGTTGACCTCTTCATTTCCCCCACCCCTTTCTCTATTCCTCCTCCCCTCGCTCTCTCTCCTCCTCCCCTCGCTCTCTCTCCTCCTCCCCTCGCTCTCTCTCCTCCTCCCCCCCTCGCTCTCTCTTCTCCATCCTCTTTCTATTGTCTCTCCCTTGCAGTGCGTGCCCTGGAGAAGGTGAAGGGTTCGACCCAGCTCCAGGCCAGCTACAGTTCTTCAGACAGCAGCCTGTACACCAACCCTAAAGGCAGCGCTGTGTCCGCTTTCGACGGAGGCTCTGACTCCAGCTCCGAGTCCGAGCCAGAGGAACCCCCCGCCCCCAGGAAGAAGCTCCGAGTGGAGGCCAGCTAGAGCGACGGGCTAGACCACAGCGCCACGCCTGGCGTGGAGGGGTACTGCATGCACAGTTACTGGTCCAGTAGTCGGTGCTGCTCCTCTATTTCTCACTACCACCTCCTTCCCTCCCTCCCTCCCTGCATATCGCTGAATGTGCTCTCGCTGGAGAGTGGAGGCGACATCCGTCCCTGCCGATCTGTCTATCCTAACGTTCTTTCATCACGCCATCCCCTGGGGAGGGAGGGAAGCCAGCTGGGAGGGAGGGAAGCCAGCTGGGAGGAAGAAAAGTAGACTGATTTTAGAATAGGACGTGCAAAGCTTCTGTTTTTCTTCCCCCTGTCGGTTCCTTTCTTCCTTTTCTGTCCTCTCTCTCTTTCTGACTTCACAGCTTTGGTATCTCTCAGCAACTATCCAAAACCCCAACATGAGGCAGCTTCACTACCTAAAGGACTCGATGCTTCGGTACCCTCTACTACGTACTCTCTCCTCTCGGCTGAAAACTACGGAGAGAAGAGAGGGAGGCGTACTCCAAGCACTGAGAACACCTAATACTTTTGTTTATTTCATCAATTTATCTTGTTAAGAACCTGTTTTTAGAATTTATACACACGCTTAGAAGAGTCGTCCTGTCGGTTGGAGTGGCATACCTTCAAAACATTTTTTTCCCCCCGCACACACAAAAAAAAAAAGTACTTTTGATGTGATAAACAAACCTCAGGCCAACAGGATTGCAGATCTTTTCCATTTTGACACGTTTTAGAAATTAAATATCATCCCCCTTTGTGGAAAATAATTGATGTTATGAAAAAAGATTCCAAAACTTGTATTGTATTTCGTCCTCTAGCTTGAACTATAGTGAATGAATTTAGGTGGCAGAGCAAAAGTTAGGAATCTTGATAATAAAAAAATAAAAATAAAAATGGTTATTGATTGGATGTTTTCAAGTTCTCTAAAAAAAAAAAAAAAATGTGATGCATTTTGTATTCTCACAAAATCATTGAAAAATACCAATTTGTCACTTGTAGTTTTCCTTCAAAGTATGGAATAGATATGGATTGTCAAAAGGTAGTCCATTTTTTTTTTTTTTTTTTCAATATGAGGAGAAAATTAAGTCAATATGTTGTGAATTACACAGTAAAATCTTAAATGTCGCTGACTCAACTAAAAAAAGAAGCATTTTGCATCTAGGAAATGTGTGTGTATATCCCCCCCCCCCCCCAATCCATTTATTTTCCCCCCCCACCCCCCTTTTTAGGGTATGATTAGCGTATACTAGATAGATCTTTGATTCCATTCCATGGAAATTACAAGTATGTTGTACATACTGCCAAGAATTGTCTTGCAAGTTGAGGCCTACCTTTACTATGAGACTATAAATAAAACTATTTTATCCTTTAAAAAGTGTTTGGTGGTTAATTCTGTATTTTGTTACATCCCCTCAGTGAAGTGGACAATATATCCCGAGCATTTATGGAGTTTATCTGAAGACCATTTTGTTAAATTTGTGATGACATTTAGTTGTGTGTTTTTAACGACTTGTTGCATTGTTGGCAGAAGATGGATCCAGTTTAATGCATAATTGATATCATTCACCAATACCTATTTTTCTTTGGAGTCAAACAAAATTGCAAATCACAGCTGGCCTGGTACATTGTGTCCTTCCACAACCCATTCGGGATGCACCGTTTCAGTTTTAAATGATTCAATATCTAAGAAAACGGACGACTGTAAAGGCTGGGAATGATCACAAGTCAGTCATGGCGTGTCATAGTTGAAGTGTACCTATGATGAACATTACAGGCCTCTCTCATCCTTTTAAGTGGGAGAACTTGCACAATTGGTGGCTGACTAAATACTTTTTTGCCCCACTGTAATATAAACTGAACTAAAATATAAATGCAACGTGCAACAATTTTACTGAGCAGAAATCGATCAATTGAAATAAATGAATTAGGCTGTAATGTTTGGGTTTCACATGACTGGACAGAGAAGTAGACATGGGAGGGCATAGGCCCACCCTCTAGGGAGCGAGGCCCAGCCAATCAGAATGAGTTTGTCCTCTCAAAAGGGCTTTATTACAGACAGAAATACTCCTCCATTTCATCGGATGTCTGGGTGTCTAGTCAGATGATCCCGTAGATGAAGAAGTTGGATGTGGAGGTCCTGGGCTGTCCTGGGTTTCACGTGGTCTGGAGGTTGTGAGGCCGGTTGGATGTACTGACAGATTCTCAAAAATTACATTGGAGGCAGTTTATGATAACTGAACAATCCTTTCTCTATTTGGCAACAGCTCTGATGGACATTCCTGCAGTCAGCATGCCAATTGCATGCTCCCTCAAAACTTGAAACATCTCTGGCATTGTGATACAGTGAATTACAAGTTAAATAATCTGTCTGTAAACAATTGTTGGAAAGACTACTTGTGTCATGCACAAAGTAGATGTCCTGACCAACTTGCCAAAACTATAGTTTGTTAACAAGACATTTGTGGAGTGGTTGAAAAACGAGTTTTAATGACTCCAACCTAAGTGCATGTAAACTTCCCGACTTCAACTGTATGTGTGAACTCCTTCAAGACTGTTGGAAAGCATTCCTCGTGATGCTGGTTGAGAGAATGCCAAGAGTGTTTAAAACTGTCAAGGCAAAGGGTGGCTACTTTGTAGAATCTGAAATAAACAAATCTATAAAAAATATAATATTTTATAACCCTTATGGTTACTACATGATTCCATATGTGTTATTTCATAGTTTTGATGTCTTCACTATTATTCTACAATGTAGAAAATAGTAAAAATAAAGAAAAAACCTTGAATGACAAGGTGTGTCCTAACCTTTGACTGGTACTGTATATTTTTTTGGGGGTGGGAATTTACGCGCCCCCCCTTGCCGACCACTAAGGGGCGCACCCCGCAGTTTGGGAACCACTGACTTAGGGCAGCACTGTGATCGTTTCTGTAGATTTACCTTCTTTGAAGAGGGTAGCAAGGGGGAGCAGCCCGGCCTGCCAGAAGGAGTAGCAGCCGTCCACCAGTTTGTTACAACGACCCTGGAACCATCCCTCAAACCTCATGTGTCTGCTGGCCACCCACTGCTATGGAGACAGGGAGGAGGAGGAGAGAGGGAGGAAGAGGAGAGAGGGAGTAGGAGGAAGAGGAGAGGAGAGGGGAGGGAGGAGGAGGAGAGAGGGAGGAGGAGAGAGAGGGAGGAGGAGGAGAGAGGGAGGAAGAGGAGAGAGGGAGTAGGTGGAGAGAGGGAGTAGGAGGAGAGGAGAGGAGAGGAAGAGGAGAGAGAGGGAGTAGGAGGGAGAGGAGAGGAGAGGAGAGAGAGGGAGGGAGGAGGAGAGAGAGGGAGGAAGAGGGGAGAGGGAGGAGGAGGAGAGAGAGGGAGAAGGAGGAGAGAGGGAGGAGGAGAGAGGGAGGAGAAAGCGAGAGGCAGTAAGAGTGAGAAAAAGAGAGAAAGAGAGAGTAATGTGGTTGCTATTGTCACTTATCACAATGGAAGAAACTGACAACATTTTACGAACAGTCCCAGCAAGGCCATTTTCTATCCAGCCTTACAGTGTAAATATAGCTTGGTTTGTATAACCAGCCTATTATGGTTCAATGTCCACAGTGAGGGGATGTTTGAGTTTCATCCAGCCCTTTATACTGTTTGAAAGCAGCCAGATGATGAAATCCACAAGGTTCCTATCAGAGAAGGGCTAATAATATGAATTGATATTTGCAAACAGAGAAATGTGGACCCGGTTGCTATAGCAACCACTAATTGGAGTCCTTCTAAAACACGAGGACTGGATCCTTATTGAATTGGTGTAAATACCAGCTGGAATCCTCAATCCTGTCTGTTGTCCTAGGGACCTGGGCGTGAGAAGATAGCCTAGTGAAAATGACTTTACATTTATTTTGTGGTGTGGACTGATGCAGAGTGGGGTGGTATCAGTGTGGGGTGGTATCAGTGTGGGGTGGTATCAGTGTGGGGTGCAGAAGTGTGGGGTGGTATCAGTGTGTGGTGGAGAGGTCTGGACTGATGCAGAGTGGGGTGGTATCAGTGTGGGGTGGTATCAGTGTGGGGTGGTATCAGTGTGGGTTGATTTCAGTATGGGGTGGTATCAGTGTGGGGTGGTATCAGTGTGGGGTGGTATCAGTGTGGGGTGGTATCAGAGTGGGGTGGTATCAGTGTGGGGTGGTATCAGTGTGGGGTGGTATCAGTGTGGGGTGGTATTAGTGTGGGTTGATATCAGTGTGGGGTGGTATCAGTGTGGGGTGGTATCAGTGTGTGTTGATATCAGTGTGGGTTGATATCAGTGTGGGGTGGTATCAGTGTGGGGTGGTATTAGTGTGTGTTGATATCAGTGTGGGTTGATTTCAGTGTGGGGTGGTATCAGTGTGGGTTGATATCAGTGTGGGTTGATTTCAGTGTGGGGTGGTATCAGTGTGGGGTGGTATTAGTGTGGGTTGATATCAGTGTGGGGTGGTATCGGTGTGGGGTGGTATCAGGGTGGGTTGATATCAGTGTGGGGTGGTATCAGTGTGGGGTGGTATTAGTGTGGGTGGATATCAATGTGGGTTGATATCAGTGTGGGGTGGTATCAGTGTGGGGTGGTATCAGTGTGAGGTGGTATTAGTGTGGGTTGATATCAGTGTGGGGTGGTATCAGTGTGGGGTGGTATCAGTGTGAGGTGGTATTAGTGTGGGTTGATATCAGTGTGGGGTGGATATCAGTGTGGGGTGGATATCAGTGTGGGTTGATATCAGTGTGGGGTGGTATTAGTGTGGGTTGATATCAGTGTGGGGTGGTATTAGTGTGGGTTGATATCAGTGTGAGCTGAAGAGGTCTGGACCAAAATGGCACCCTGTTCCCTCTATAGTGCACTACTTTTGACCAGATCCCCATGGGCCTTGCTTAAAAGTAGGGGACTATTTAGGGGGTAGGGGGCCTCCGACCTACAGGGGCCTCTGTGTATCTCCTAAATGCTTTACGGTCTCTGGGGTTACTCTGGTTACCATTGATAAAGTCATCTGAATTATCTGGGGACAGGAAGTAGTGACATGGGATACCCCTGCAGAGGACACCAAGTGACATTGGACATTTGCAGGGAACTGGCTGCTACAGAGGACAAAGTTAAACTGGCTGCTACAGAGGACAAAGCTAAACTGGCTGCTACAGAGGACAAAGTTAAACTGGCTGCCACAGAAGACAAAGTTAAACTGGCTGCTACAGAGGACAAAGCTAAACTGGCTGCTACAGAGGACAAAGCTAAACTGGCTGTTACAGAGGACAAAGTTAAACTGGCTGTTACAGAGGACAAAGTTAAACTGGCTGCTACAGAGGACAAAGCTAAACTGGCTGTTACAGAGGACAAAGTTAAACTGGCTGCTACAGAGGACAAAGTTAAACTGGCTGCTACAGAGGACAAAGTTAAACTGGCTGCTACAGAGGACAGTTAAACTGGCTGCTACAGAGGACAAAGCTAAACTGGCTGCTACAGAGGACAAAGCTAAACTGGCTGCTACAGAGGACAAAGCTAAACTGGCTGCTACAGAGGACAAAGCTAAACTGGCTGCTACAGAGGACAAAGTTAAACTGGCTGCTACAGAGGACAAAGTTAAACTGGCTGCTACAGAGGACAAAGTTAAACTGGCTGCTACAGAGGACAAAGTTAAACTGGCTGCTACAGAGGACAAAGTTAAACTGGCTGCTACAGAGGACAAAGTTAAACTGGCTGCTACAGAGGACAAAGCTAAACTGGCTGCTACAGAGGACAAAGTTAAATTGGCTGCTACAGAGGACAAAGCTAAACTGGCTGCTACAGAGGACAAAGTTAAACTGGCTGCTACAGAGGACAAAGTTAAACTGGCTGCTACAGAGGACAAAGTTAAACTGGCTGCTACAGAGGACAACGTTAAACTGGCTGCTACAGAGGACAGTTAAACTGGCTGCTACAGAGGACAAAGCTAAACTGGCTGCTACAGAGGACAAAGCTAAACTGGCTGCTACAGAGGACAAAGCTACTGTCGGCATTTAGGCTTACCACCACAAATAACCCCTTTTAACTGTGTTAAAACAAACACACACACACACACACACACAACAGTAGTTCTGGACGAGTCTATTACCATCAACTAACTCACGTTGTAGAGGACTCACCAGCAGGGTCTTGAGATCCAGCATGTGCTCCTTCCCCAGGATGACCACGGCAGCCGTCCCACAGAAGGTGTACCCTCCATGGGCCTCTAGCCCCGGGACGCCCCCTAGACCCCCCTCCCAGTTCTGACAGCTGGAGGGAGACAGAAAGGACAGTGAGTAAGCATTTACTGTCTTCCTATAGAAGTACGGAAACACATGCTCACTACACAGCATAGGATCCCAAATCCTTGATATTATTCTATTCAACAAAGAATTACACTGATAGTACGACTACACAATTAAAAAAAATAAATGTGATTTAAAGGTTTAATATAAAAATGACGTTAGGAACGCTAGCCAGTTAAATAAGCCACAAATTAACTAAATGGTGTATCTGTGTGGGACACGTTGTGTGGGACACGTTGTGTGGGACACGTTGTGTGGGACACGTTGTGTGGGACACGTGTGAGCTCTATACTGCAGTACCTGACGATCCGTGTACAGGGGGGAGAACAAGTATTTGATACACTGCCGATTTTGCATCATACCATGTGATCATACATCATACCATGTGATCATACATCATACCATGTGATCATACATCATACCATGTGATCATACATCATACCATGTGATTTTCTGGATTTTTGTTTTAGATTCCGTCTCTCACAGTTGAAGTGTACCTATGATAACAATTACAGACCTCTACGTGCTTTGTAAGTAGGAAAACCTGCAAAATCGGCAGTGTATCAACTACTTGTTCTCCCCACTGTAGGTGTGTCCTGGAACAGTGTGGGTGTCATGATGTTGGTGAGAGGCGCCACTGACGCAGCACAGTACGCACTCCTACAACACCAGAGAGGTAGGAGTTAACACACAATACACCAGAGAGAGAGAGAGACAAGAAGAGGAAGAGGAGAGACAGATTTAACTTAAACAGGCTGTTGTAGACTGTTGGTTAGGTGAGAGAGTGGCCTGAACTGCCACATTTCTGTCTGCTACCAAGATAGAGAAAGCAAATGAGTTAAACAGTGAGACATAGACAGAGAGGACAGCAGGGGTGAGAGAGAGAAATGGACAGGGAGACAGAGAGGACAGCAGGGGTGAGAGAGAGAGAAATGGACACAGAATACAGCCGTGGTGAGAGAGAGAGAAATGGACACAGAGGACAGCAGTGGTGAGAGAGGGAGAAACGGACACAGAGGACAGCAGTGGTGAGAGAGAGACAAAATGGACACAGAGGACAGCAGTGGTGAGAGAGGGAGAAACGGACACAGAGGACAGCAGTGGTGAGAGAGAGACAAAATGGACACAGAGGACAGCAGTGGTGAGAGAGGGAGAAACAGACACAGAGGACAACAGTGGTGAGAGAGGGAGAAACAGACACAGAGGACAGCAGTGGTGAGAGAGAGAGAAAATGGACACAGAGGACAGCAGAGAAGAGGAAGTTTGGTTGTTATCACGTGTCAGCAGTGCTCCAGTCACAGTGAAACCATGGCGATGGAAAGAAGGCTGCTCAGCTGTCTCACCTGATGTCCACCTCTCCTCCTCCGTGTATCACAAAGGACCCATCTGTCTGCTTCACAGAGAACAGGAAGGAGAGCAGCTTCTCCCTGGGAGGATTCAAAACAACATCACACCTGCTGCTGCTACACCTGGGTCATGTTGATTAGTTCAGTAGGCGGTACTATAATCGGAAACATTTCCTATCTTGGCTTCCTTTGGGGTTTTAATTTAGGTGTGAGAACTTTTTGGACGTTTTAATTTTATATATATATTTTTTTTTACATTGTTTTTTTACATTGTCTCCGACGCCCAGCCCCCCACTGCCCGTCTACGACGCCCCGCCCCCCACTGCCCGTCTCCGACGCCCCGCCCCCCACTGCCCGTCTCCGACGCCCCGCACCCCACTGCCCGTCTCCGACGCCCCGCCCCCCACTGCCCGTCCCCGACGCCCCGCCCCCCACTGCCCGTCTCCGACGCCCCGCCCCCCAACTGCCCGTCTCCGACGCCCCGCTCCCCACTGTCCGTCTCTGACGCCCCGCCCCCCACTGCCCGTCTTCGACGCCCCGCCCCCCACTGCCCGTCTCCGACGCCCCTCCCCCCACTGCCCGTCTCCGACGACCCGCCCCCCACTGCCCGTCTCCGACGCCCCGCCCCCCACTGCCCGTCTCCGACGCCCCGCCCCCCACTGCCTGTCTCCGACGCTCCGCCCCCAACTGCTCGTCTCCGACGCCCCTCCCCCCACTGCCTGTCTCTGGCGTCACATCCTACCTGTGTACATTGTGGTAACAGAAGTGACTGTACCTCGTTGTGGTAACAGAAAGTGACTGTACCTCGATGTGGTAACAGAAAGTGACTGTACCTCGATGTGGTAACAGAAGTGACTGTACCTCGTTGTGGTAACAGAAAGTGACTGTACCTCGTTGTGGTACAGTGCCTTGCGAAAGTATTCGGCCCCCTTGAACTTTGCGACCTTTTGACACATTTCAGGCTTCAAACATAAAGATATAAAACTGTATTTTTTTGTGAAGAATCAACAACAAGTGGGACACAATCATGAAGTGGAACGACATTTATTGGATATTTCAAACTTTTTTAACAAATCAAAAACTGAAAAATTGGGCGTGCAAAATTATTCAGCCCCCTTAAGTTAATACTTTGTAGCGCCACCTTTTGCTGCGATTACAGCTGTAAGTCGCTTGGGGTATGTCTCTATCAGTTTTGCACATCGAGAGACTGAAACTTTTTCCCATTCCTCCTTGCAAAACAGCTCGAGCTCAGTGAGGTTGGATGGAGAGCATTTGTGAACAGCAGTTTTCAGGTCTTTCCACAGATTCGATTGGATTCAGGTCTGGACTTTGACTTGGCTATTCTAACACCTGGATATGTTTATTTTTGAACCATTCCATTGTAGATTTTGCTTTATGTTTTGGATCATTGTCTTGTTGGAATCAGGTTTTCTTCCAGAATGGTCCTGTATTTGGCTCCATCCATCTTCCCATCAATTTTAACCATCTTCCCTGTCCCTGCTGAAGAAAAGCAGGCCCAAACCATGATGCTGCCACCACCATGTTTGACAGTGGGGATGGTGTGTTCAGCTGTGTTGCTTTTACGCCAAACATAACGTTTTGCATTGTTGCCAAAAAGTTCAATTTTGGTTTCATCTGACCAGAGCACCTTCTTCCACATGTTTGGTGTGTCTCCCAGGTGGCTTGTGGCAAACTTTAAACAACACTTTTTATGAATATCTTTAAGAAATGGCTTTCTTCTTGCCACTCTTCCATAAAGGCCAGATTTGTGCAATATACGACTGATTGTTGTCCTATGGACAGAGTCTCCCACCTCAGCAGTAGATCTCTGCAGTTCATCCAGAGTGATCATGGGCCTCTCGGCTGCATCTCTGATCAGTCTTCTCCTTGTATGAGCTGAAAGTTTAGAGGGACGGCCAGGTCTTGGTAGATTTGCAGTGGTCTGATACTCCTTCCATTTCAATATTATCGCTTGCACAGTGCTCCTTGGGATGTTTAAAGCTTGGGAAATCTTTTTGTATCCAAATCCGGCTTTAAACTTCTTCACAACAGTATCTCGGACCTGCCTGGTGTGTTCCTTGTTCTTCATGATGCTCTCTGCGCTTTTGACGGACCTCTGAGACTATCACAGTGCAGGTGCATTTATACGGAGACTTG
The DNA here is from genome assembly GCF_013265735.2 of Oncorhynchus mykiss. NCBI lineage: Eukaryota > Metazoa > Chordata > Actinopteri > Salmoniformes > Salmonidae > Oncorhynchus > Oncorhynchus mykiss. Next base: position 38,950,427 of record NC_048568.1, read on the forward strand.
ATTACACACAGGTGGATTGTATTTATCATCATTAGTCATTTAGGTCAACATTGGATCATTCAGAGATCCTCACTGAACTTCTGGAGAGAGTTTGCTGCACTGAAAGTAAAGGGGCTGAATAATTTTGCATGCCCAATTTTTCAGTTTTTGATTTGTTAAAAAAGTTTGAAATATCCAATAAATGTCGTTCCACTTCATGATTGTGTCCCACTTGTTGTTGATTCTTCTCAAAAAAATACAGTTTTATATCTTTATGTTTGAAGCCTGAAATGTGGCAAAAGGTCGCAAAGTTCAAGGGGGCCGAATACTTTCGCAAGGCACTGTATAATGCCGAGGCCTGTTGGCTCGGGTAGCAGAGCTCTAGTTGGTAGTGACGGCCAGTAGGTTGTCATTATGGTTGGGGTGGTGTGTGTTGGGACAAGGTGTGTTACAGTGTCAGTATATATCTGTTATGTTAGTGTAGCAGAACAGTGGCTGTACTCTCTGAGGCAATGGAGGTGGGGACAGTGGCTGTACTCACTGAGGCGATGGAGGTGGGGACAGTGGCTGTACTCACTGAGGAGATGGAGGTGGGGACAGTGGCTGTACTCACTGAGGAGATGGAGGTGGGGACAGTGGCTGTACTCACTGAGGCGATGGAGGTGGGGACAGTGGCTGTACTCTCTGAGGAGATGGAGGTGGGGACAGTGGCTGTACTCACTGAGGAGATGGAGGTGGGGACAGTGGCTGTACTCACTGAGGCGATGGAGGTGGGGACAGTGGCTGTACTCACTGAGGCGATGGAGGTGGGGACAGTGGCTGTACTCACTGAGGAGATGGAGGTGGGGACAGTGGCTGTACTCACTCTGAGGCGATGGAGGTGGGGACAGGTTCCTCCAGCAGCTCCAGACTGTGTAGGATCCAGTAACACAACCAGGGCCTGCTGGCGTCTAGACACCACAGAGAGAACACACACACTATAGACACTATAGGATCTAGTACCAGAACCACGGCCGGCTTACAGAGAGAACACACACACTATAGATACTATAGGATCTAGTACCAGAACCACGGCCAGCTGGCCTCTAGACACCACAGAGAGAACACACACACTATAGATACTATAGGCTCTAGTACCAGAACCAAGGCCGGCTGGCCTCTAGACACCACAGAGAGAACACACACACTATAGATACTATAGGATCTAGTACCAGAACCACGGCCGGCTGGCGTCTAGACACCACAGAGAGAACACACACACTATAGACACTATAGGATCTAGTACCAGAACCACGGCCGGCTGGCGTCTAGACACCACAGAGAGAACACACACACTATAGACACTATAGGATCTAGTAACAGAACCACGGCCGGCTTACAGAGAGAACACACACACTATAGATACTATAGGATCTAGTACCAGAACCACGGCCAGCTGGCCTCTAGACACCACAGAGAGAACACACACACTATAGATACTATAGGATCTAGTACCAGAACCACGGCCGGCTGGCGTCTAGACACCACAGAGAGAACATCTATCTGACTTCCCTACAGTCAGACAGATTCTACACTACAGAGAGAACAGTCAGAGACTATAGTGACACAACCTACTGGCTTCAAGACACTACGTGTAGGTTGACTCATAATCCGCTTGGTGGGCGGGTTGAGAGTCATGAAATATTGTGTGGATGAAAGGCGTGTGGGTGTGTTGGGTGGGTTGAGAGTCATGAAATATTGTGTGGATGAAAGGCGTGTGGGTGTGTTGGGCGGGTTGAGAGTCATGAAATATTGTGTGGATGAAAGGCGTGTGGGTGTGTTGGGCGGGTTGAGAGTCATGAAATATTGTGTGGATGAAAGGCGTGTGGGTGTGTTGGGCGGGTTGAGAGTCATGAAATATTGTGTGGATGAAAGGCGTGTGGGTGTGTTGGGCGGGTTGAGAGTCATGAAATATTGTGTGGATGAAAGGCGTGTGGGTGTGTTGGGCGGGTTGAGAGTCATGAAATATTGTGTGGATGAAAGGCGTGTGGGTGTGTTGGGTGGGTTGAGAGTCATGAAATATTGTGTGGATGAAAGGCGTGTGGGTGTGTTGGGTGGGTTGAGAGTCATGAAATATTGTGTGGATGAAAGGCGTGTGGGTGTGTTGGGCGGGTTGAGAGTCATGAAATATTGTGTGGATGAAAGGCGTGTGGGTGTGTTGGGCGGGTTGAGAGTCATGAAATATTGTGTGGATGAAAGGCGTGTGGGTGTGTTGGGTGGGTTGAGAGTCATGAAATATTGTGTGGATGAAAGGCGTGTGGGTGTGTTGGGCGGGTTGAGAGTCATGAAATATTGTGTGGATGAAAGGCGTGTGGGTGTGTTGGGCGGGTTGAGAGTCATGAAATATTGTGTGGATGAAAGGCGTGTGGGTGTGTTGGGCGGGTTGAGAGTCATGAAATATTGTGTGGATGAAAGGCGTGTGGGTGTGTTGGGCGGGTTGAGAGTCATGAAATATTGTGTGGATGAAAGGCGTGTGGGTGTGTTGGGCGGGTTGAGAGTCATGAAATATTGTGTGGATGAAAGGCGTGTGGGTGTGTTGGGCGGGTTGAGAGTCATGAAATATTGTGTGGATGAAAGGCGTGTGGGTGTGTTGGGCGGGTTGAGAGTCATGAAATATTGTGTGGATGAAAGGCGTGTGGGTGTGTTGGGCGGGTTGAGAGTCATGAAATATTGTGTGGATGAAAGGCGTGTGGGTGTGTTGGGCGGGTTGAGAGTCATGAAATATTGTGTGGATGAAAGGCGTGTGGGTGTGTTGGGCGGGTTGAGAGTCATGAAATATTGTGTGGATGAAAGGCGTGTGGGTGTGTTGGGCGGGTTGAGAGTCATGAAATATTGTGTGGATGAAAGGCGTGTGGGTGTGTTGGGTGGGTTGAGAGTCATGAAATATTGTGTGGATGAAAGGCGTGTGGGTGTGTTGGGCGGGTTGAGAGTCATGAAATATTGTGTGGATGAAAGGCGTGTGGGTGTGTTGGGCGGGTTGAGAGTCATGAAATATTGTGTGGATGAAAGGCGTGTGGGTGTGTTGGGCGGGTTGAGAGTCATGAAATATTGTGTGGATGAAAGGCGTGTGGGTGTGTTGGGCGGGTTGAATGAAGGGAAAACAATGCATTCAAATTCCATAAATGTATAATTCTGGATCATATCTGTAGGCTACATTGAGGGGTTTTTTCCCCATATTTTATCTGCCGCTAGTTGCGTAGCCTCAGCGTAAGCTTTAGGGTCTAACTGTAACTGCCCAATACACACCAATAGCCAAATGCTGTCGGGAACTTGGGCAGGAAAAGTTCACGTCGATCCACTGAGGCTAAAAGGACAATGTCAGAGTTTAATTCAATAAGAGAAAAGCCACGAAATGGAGAGTTGAAAATAAAGAGAAGAGAGGTGCAGAAAAGTAATGTTTGGGAAACATTAGGTGAAGTGGTAACACAGGATGATGGCAGTGCTGGCTATGTTATAACTAGGTTATGTTAACGTTATGCTAACGTTATGTTATGTTAACGTTATGTTGTGGTTATGTTATAACTATGTTATGTTAACGTTATGTTATGGCTAGGTTATAACTAGGTTATGTTAACGTTATGTTAATGTTATGTTATGTTAACGTTATGTTATGGCTAGGTTATAACTAGGTTATGTTAACGTTATGTTAATGTTATGTTATGTTAACGTTATGTTATGGCTAGGTTATAACTAGGTTATGTTAACGTTATGTTATGGCTATGTTATAACTAGGTTATGTTAACGTTATGTTATGGCTATGTTATAACTAGGTTATGTTAACGTTATGTTAATGTTATGTTATGTTAACGTTATGTTATGGCTAGGTTATAACTAGGTTATGTTAACGTTATGTTATGGCTATGTTATAACTAGGTTATGTTAACGTTATGTTATGGCTATGTTATAACTATGTTATGTTAACGTTATGTTATGTTAACGTTATGTTATGGCTAGGTTATAACTAGGTTATGTTAACGTTATGTTAATGTTATGTTAACATTATGTTATGGCTAGGTTATAACTAGGTTATGTTAACGTTATGTTATGGCTATGTTATAACTATGTTTGTTAACGTTATGTTAATGTTATGTTAATGTTATGTTAACGTTATGTTATGGCTATGTTATAACTATGTTATGTTAACGTTATGTTATGGCTATGTTATAACTATGTTATGTTAATGTTATGTTATGGCTATGTTATAACTATGTTATGTTAACGTTATGTTATGGCTATGTTATAACTATGTTATGTTAACATTATGTTATGGCTATGTTATAACTATGTTATGTTAACATTATGTTATGTCTATGTTATAACTATGTTATGTTAACATTATGTTATGGCTATGCTATAACTATGTTATGTTAACGTTATGTTATGTTATGTCTATGTTATGTTAACGTTATGTTATGGCTATGTTATAACTATGTTATGTTAACATTATGTTATGTCTATGTTATAACTATGTTATGTTAACGTTATGTTATGGCTATGTTATGTTAACGTTATGGCTATGTTATGTTAACGTTATGGCTATGTTATGTTAACATTATGTTATGTTATGTCTATGTTATGTTAACGTTATGTTATGGCTATGTTATAACTATGTTATGTTAACGTTATGTTATGGCTAGGTTATAACTATGTTATGTTAACGTTATGTTATGGCTATGTTATGTTAACGTTATGTTATGGCTATGTTATAACTATGTTATGTTAACGTTATGTTATGGCTATGTTATGTTAACGTTATGTTATGTCTATGTTATAACTATGTTATGTTAACGTTATGTTATGTCTATTTTATAACTATGTTATGTTAACGTTATGTTATAGCTATGTTATGTTAACGTTATGGCTATGTTATGTTAATGTTATGGCTATGTTATGTTAACGTTATGGCTATGTTATGTTAACGTTATGGCTATGTTATGTTAACGTTATGTTATGCTTGGTGCTTGGAGTTCGCCAAGTGGCACCTAAAGGACTCTCAGACCATAAGAAATAAGATTCTCTGGTCTGATGAAACCAAGATTGAACTATATGGCCTGAATACCAAGCGTCAGGTCTGGAGGAAACCTGGCACCATCCCTACGGTGAAGCATGGTAGTGTTTTTCAGTGGCAGGGACTGAGACACTAGTCAGGATCGAGGGAAAGATGAACGGGGCAAAGTACAGAGAGATCCTTGATGAAAACTTGCTCCAGAGCTCTCAGGACCTCAGACAGGGACGATGGTTCACCTTCCTACAGGACAATGACCCTAAGCACACAGCCAAGACAACACAGGAGTGGCTTCTTTGAATGTCCTCGAGTGGCCCAGCCAGTGCCCAGACATGAATCCGATCGAACATCTCGAGAGACCTGAAAATATCTGTACAGCGACGCTCCCCATCCAACCAGACAGAGCTTGAGAGAATCTGCTGACAAGAATGGGAGAAACTCCCCAAATACAGGTGTGCCAAGTTTGTAGCATCATGCCCAAGAAGACTCGAGGCTGTAACCGCTGCCAAAGGTGATTCAACAAAGTACTGAGTAAAGGGTCTGAATACTTATGTAAATGTGATATCAGTTATAAAAAACTAAAAAAATGTAAACTTGTTTTGCTTTGTCACTATTGTAGATTGACAAGGGGGTGGAAAAACGATTTAAATCAATTTTAGAATAAGGCAGTAACGTAACAAAGTGGGGAAAAAGTGAAAGGGTCTGAATACTTTCAGAATGCAATTGTGTTCGTTGTCCGTAGCTTATTCCTGCCCCATACCATAACCCCACCACCACCATGGGGCACTCTGTTCACAACGTTGATATCAGCAAACCGCTCGCCCACACGACGACATACACGTGTGTGGTTGTGAGGCGGGTTGGACGTATTGCCAAATTCTCTAAAACAACGTTGGAGACGGCTTATGGTAGAGCAATTGACATTGAATTATCTGGCAACAGCTCTGGTGGACATTCCTGCAGTCAAAATCAAATCAAATCTTATTGGTCACATACTGTACACATATTTGGCAGATATTATTGCGCATGTAGCGAAAAGCTTGTGTTCAATTGCACGCTCACTAAAATCTTGAGACGTGTGCCATTGTGTTGTGCGACAAAACTGCCTTTTATTGTCCCCAGCACAAGGTGCACCTGTGTAATAGTCATGCTGTTTAATCAGCTTCTCGATATGCCACACCTGTCAGGTGGATGGATTATTTTGGCAAAGGAGAAATGCTCACTAACAGGGATGTAAACAAATTTGAGCACAAAATTTGAGATAAATTATCTTGCGTATGGAACATTTCTGAGCTCTTTATACACATGTTGCATCTCTATTTTTGTTCAGTGTAGTTCTTCAGTTTCAGATAAAACAGAATTTGGAATACTTAAGAGACTTCAACTTGCAATGGGTCGGAACATTGGCTTCAAAGTATAAATTCTTAACGCAACTTAGAAACTATGACGAGGATGACAGGAGGCAGGAGACCATTTTAGAATATGAGGCACATCTTCAGTTCTGACCAGTAGCAACGAAGAAGAATATCTTGATTAAGCCCCGCCCCCCTCCCCCCCCCCAACCACTTGTTTTTTCCTACTAGCACTGACTTTGCTGATAGCTACTATGTTGAGGAAACATGTACTTACTGTGACATGCGGTTGACTCACCTAGCTATCTTTAGAAGAACACAAATAAGTGATGGAGATGAGTTCTGAGAGATGACATAAGCCCATCTTCAGATAAATGGCATATATTATATAAAGTATGTGGTCATCAATGATATGCTTTGTGGGAAATACTCTTAGGTAATTAGTTCTCGTGCAGGCTCAGAGTTCATACAGTTGTCTGCCTGGCAGTAGTCTCCATACCACATAAGCATCAGAGAGATGACGCAATCCCTTCTTCGGGTACTGGTAGTGCTGGTCTCTCAATAGAGTGGGCCTGAGGAGAAAACACAGAGTGGGAATCCATACACTGTACACATACATGGTTGCTAATAGGCTGAGCGCCAGTCTGTTTGTGCTATCATGCCAACTCACTGCCATGTATGGCTTGACAATGACAGCAGTGGAGTAGGTGAGAGTATAAACTGATCTGGGACCAGGGTACATTATGGCTTCTAAAGCTAGTGACACATCTATCACTCCAGTGTTAATGCTAAATTGTAATTATTATTTCGCCTCTATGGCCTATTTATTGCCTTTACCTCCCTGCTCTTCTACATTTTGCACACACTGTACATAGAGTTTGATATTGTTCTATTGACTGTACGTTTGTTTATGTGTAACTCTGTGTTGTTGTTTTTGTCGCACTGATTTGCTTTATCTTGGGCCAGGTCGCCGTTGTGAATGAGACTGGCCTACCTGGTTAAATAAAGAAATCTGATATTGGCTTGGATACATACACAACAAACATAACACAGGCTACACAACAAGCTAAATACATGTGGGGTACCTTAAACTACTAGGATACCTTTTATGCATAAAACACACATTTTTTATACGTTTAAAATGACTGTACATTCTACTTAGAGTGACTTCTTTAACAACTTCAGAAGTAAATCATCTCTCTCCTTTCTCCCAAATAACCAACTCAGTACTGTTGATCTGCAGGTGCCAACAGTGACACGTGCACATCCATTCCTCTGCGTCAAAGGCTATGTGTGTGTGTGTGTGTCACATCACACCCGACACTCCCCCTCCTCTCCCGAGTAAGTAACCTTTCCTCAGAGGTGTGTGTGTGTATGTGTGTGTGTGTGTGTGTGTGTGTGTGTGTAGAGGTGCATGTCATTAGAATCCACCTGCTCTGGCCTGCTATGTTCAGTACAGGCTTAGTCACTGAGTTAGTCACAGATCAGCTGGCATTTCATTATTACCCTACTGTACAATAAAGAACATCACAACACCCCAGCAACCACGCAGACGTTAACACACGACAGAAGTCTTCAAGCACTACAGCATGTGGAAAGCATACGGTCCTTTCAAACTTGAATGTTTGGACTAGGACGGATAATAACTTTACAGGCTAATCACAAAGTTGTAATTTGTATTCAGATGTGCTGGTCTGTCTTCATCTAATCTCATATATATATATATATATATATATATATATATATATAGTGCATCCCTAATAAATATATCGGTGAGCATATCGGAATCGGCTGATATTAGCTAAAAATGCCAACATCGGTATCGGCCGATGTCTAGTTTATGTAGGTATGCACATGGCATAATGACGCCGTGTAAAATGTTACGCTATACGTGCAACACAGCGTTCCTAACCTCACCCACAATGTCTGCTGTGTGGATCGAGCAGTCAACAAGTCCAGCAGTCGTTTGAAAGAGTAAGAACATTTCAGAGAGACAACTCAAAGGCGAAATCGATTAACGCCAAGATAATGGAATTGATTGCCCTTGACAATCAACCGTTTTCTGTCGCCGACTGGTTGAGCACCGGGACAACACTACCAAGTGCGTCATTTTTCAGATGTCGCCCTACAGGAGTTACACAGTGATAGCGTCACTGCTATTAGCTTCCTGACTTACATACTATGGAACGCCGTTTGGGTCTTTGCGTGTCAAAAAAGACACAGTAGCACTGTCAAAGCTGTACAAAAAAAGTATACAAACAAGCAAACACCGGCCACGAACGATGTGTTTACAATACCGCTTTGGTAATAAAGCATCATTTGTTTCACCACAACTTCTGGGGTAGCTAGCTTTAGCTTGATACTTAGCTAGCACCAATACAACCAGCCTGAAAGCAATGATCAGTAGAAACTGCAGTCATTTTCATTATTCTTAGCAATGATTTAGGAATCCTTGTGAGTAAGTATTAGCTAGGTTGCCACTTGTTGTTCGCCTATTGAAATTGAACTTCTGTTCATGAAAATATATAGCTAGCCAGCTACTTAACCCTGTTGCCCAAAGCTAACGTTGTAAGCAGCCAGCTAGCTTCCTCTGGCGAGTGAGGCTCACCCGGCCTGGATTGTTTTGTGAAGCTAGCCACAATAAGGATTAGACACAAATGGAATTTGCGGTTAACCTTCAAAATAAAAGTATGTCATTGACAGTGATGCAAATGAATACAAATAGTTGAATTATGCCATATGTTTATTTTGAAGGCTAACCCAAAAGTCCACTATTGTGGCTCATCCACCATTAATCAAATAAGAACTGTCTTTATAAATTAAGGTTATTTTAGATGATGACACCTAGCTATATAGAAACAGATTGTCGTTTTGCTATGTTTTTGGGGAAGAACATTGTTTGGATCCGTTGAGCTAGCTAGCTAGCTTTTTGTTATGACCAGCACTGAAGGTGCGCGAGACAACTTTACCAGCATCATAGCATACAGCATCATAGCAACATATGAATCGTTGTGACATATGAAATACGAGTGATCATGTAATCAATGTGTAATAACTTCGTAAAACATTTATGAACCCGTTAAATTATTACGTGACGTGCCGTCATATTCATGTCCTGATTGGTCAACAAGAGTGTTATTTGACAAAAAATGTCAAATAGTATATTTTTTGACACGCAAAGACCCAAATGGCGTTCCATTGAAATCCTGGTTGAGAATGAAACGACTTGACAACGAAACAGCACAGCAAGTAAGTGAAAGAAATAGGTTTTGATGATGTTTTACTGGCAATGGGGACATACGTAAATGCCAACAAAATAACTTTTTTGGTCAGTGTTGTGTATGTGTGTAACCTTTTTATTTAATTTGCTGTCATATTAGTGCATGAATATTCTGATGAATCCTAAAATACATGCCTAGGGGTAGGGGTCATTTATGAAAAAATGTGTTAACTCAATCCAACCATGCTTTATTTGTTATGTGGTAAAACGTCTACTAGAATCCTTTACAGATAAACGTGTAGGCTACTTGGCACATCATAAAATAACAATTATTTTAGGCTGTGGGAATAAAAGAAATAGCCCTATTTAATTTAGCTCACTTTAGGTAGCCCGTGTTTTCTTTGCACAATTACTCTTCCTGGTGTAGTTTACGGACAATAAAATAATAAAGGTGTTTCTTCTGTACTGTCGTGTTTACTCCCGCGCGTTCTCAACCAACCATCTCGCGTGTCGGTGATGTCAAGTGAAAAGCGGATGCTGCTGGGAGCTTCCCCCGCCACCGCACCCATCAGAGGAGGAGTGGGCTGGGTGGAATCCCTTCTCTTATACCTAGGCTTTGTTACCAAAGAGACCGCTCCTCTTGGTTTGATAGACAGAGCTGCTCGCCGGTTCCTCGAAAGACGATCAAAAGACTTGATTGCATTTTGGGCAGACATGGGCTGGGGTGTAGCTGTGTTGCTTTTGGTAATTCGTTGCTGAGTTAGCTTTGCTGGCTGTTCTAATTTCTAACACGCTATGGCTAAGCAGTATGATGTGCTCTTCCGACTCCTGCTTCTCGGAGATTCGGGGGTCGGAAAAACATGTTTATTATGCAGATTCACGGACAACGAATTTCACCCGTCTCACATTTCCACAATCGGTAAGACCATTCCTTTGATGCACGAATACATTATTATTTTTTTGGAGGGGGGGGGGGGGGGGGGGGGGGGGGGTTGATCAGAATGCACCTAATCAGATCTGATTATCTCTATGCTAAATAGTCTAATCGAATATAATTGTCGCTCTATCAATTAGCCTATTGAAAAGAGCATGTACATTATTCTACATTTTATTTGTGCAGAATGTACCAATTTGCTATTAGACATTTGCAATTAGCCCCATTGTGTATTAAAATGAAGTGTCCCTCTCTTTCTCAAAGCATTGTATCATTCTATTGTTTTGCATATCTGAGCTCTGATTACAAAACGAATTAGTTTCAGTAATATAATTTTTTTTTTTTTTTTTAAAGCCAGTTGCGAGGTTGGGGGGGGGGGGTCGTCCACTTGGTAAAATATCCAACTGCACTAATGATGACCACCAGTAGACTACACTTACTGCAGTTGCTACCTGGATACAGAGTGATACATGGTATACCACATCAGATGTTATCTGCAAACTATGAGCAGGATATTGAATATGTTTATGTTATTTTGAACAAAGTAAAAATGCATGAATACAAGTAGAGTATTCCAAGACGTTATGTAGCCTATGGGACTATCAGTAACTGTCAGAAACAATTGGGACACATTTGTTACACCATTTTTTTTGTGAATAGCTGCTTCTTTTACTAAATGCACGTGAACAAAAGTAAAGTGAATTTTTTTTTTTGTGGGAAAATGTGTCACTTTTACCCACAATTACCTCAGGGTAGCCTAGTGGTTAGAGCATTGGACTAGTACCCGAAAGGCTGCAAGTTCAAATCCCCGAGCTGACAAGGTACAAAATCTGTCATTCTGCCCCTGAACAGGCAGTTAACCCACTGTTCCTAGGCCCTCATTGAAAATAGGAATTTGTTCTTAACTGACTTGCCTAGTAAAATAAAGGTAAAAAAAAACTACTTGTACCCCTGCACATTGCCTCGGTACTGGTACTCCTGGTTTATAACCTTGTTACGTTTTAACTCGGCACTGTTGGGAATGGGCACTGTTGGCACTGTTGGGAATGGGCACTGTTGGGACTGTTGGGATTGGGCACTGTTGGGACTGTTGGGAATGGGCACTGTTGGCACTGTTGGGAATGGGCACTGTTGGCACTGTTGGGAATGGGCACTGTTGGCACTGTTGGGAATGGGCACTGTTGGCATTGTTGGGAATGGGCACTGTTAGGAATGGGCACTGTTGGGAATGGGCACTGTTGGCATTGTTGGGAATGGGCACTGTTGGGAATGGGCACTGTTGGGAATGAGACTGTTGGGAATGGGCACTGTTAGGAATGGGCACTGTTGGGAATGGGCACTGTTGGCATTGTTGGGAATGGGCACTGTTGGCACTGTTGGGAATGGGCACTGTTGGCATTGTTGGGAATGGGCACTGTTGGGAATGGGCACTGTTGGGAATGAGACTGTTGGGAATGGGCACTGTTAGGAATGGGCACTGTTGGGAATGGGCACTGTTGGCATTGTTGAGAATGGGCACTGTTGGGAATGGGCACTGTTGGGAATGAGACTGTTGGGAATGGGCACTGTTGGGGCTTGTAAATAAGCATTTCACTGTGAAGTCTACACTTGTTGTATTCAGCGCGTGTGACCAATGATATTATTTTGGTTTGAAATATATACATAATCTACATGCCTTGTCATTTTACTGCAATATAATATATATATTAGAGTTACTAATAGTGTAAAAGTTATTGTCATGCAAAATAGTGTAATTTCACCTACGCTTCATCCTTGGTCATTGCTTTGCCTCGGTCCAACCCTTGTAGAGAGAGAGAGAGAGAGAGAGAGAGAGAGAGAGAGAGAGAGAGAGAGAGAGAGAGAGAGAGCGAGAGAGAGAGAGAGAGAGAGAGAGAGAGAGAGAGAGAGAGAGAGAGAGAGAGAGAGGCAGAGAGACAGAGAGAGACAGAGAGAGAGAGAGAGAGAGCGAGAGAGAGAGAGAGAGAGAGAGAGAGAGAGAGAGAGAGAGAGAGAGAGAGAGAGCATTAAAGCAGTGGCCTACGGACCCAACAAGGTTTTCCCCTATAGTTAATATGGGCTGTCATACTCCATTCCTCAAATGAACAGCTCCTCACTCTACTCCACTGCCTTCCTATTGAGCCCGGTGAAATAAGCTATCAGAACCGACCTGTACCAGTCATTCTCCTATCTTCCCAGTCAAGGCAGGTTTTCCTTTCTGTGACTGAACTCCTCCTCCCTGGGTTCAGGGACATCACAGAGAAATATCAGATTATGTTCCAAATGGAACCCTATTCCCTATATAGTGCACTACTTTTGACCAGGGCCCTATTCCCTATATAGTGCACTACTAGAGCCGTATTCCCTATGTAGTGCACTACTTTTAACCAGGGCCCTATTCCATATATAGTGCACTACTATTGACCAGAGCCCTATTCCCTATATAGTGCACTACTATTGACCAGAGCCCTATTCCCTATATAGTGCACTACTTTAGACATTCGGTCCTCTAATACAGGACTAGTAAAGTACACTAGCAACCTGCATGTCCCTTCCACCTGATGATCTCTCTTTTTCAGCTATCTATTTCCTGTGTTTGAGGGGTTCAAAATCTACTTGTCACTTAAATCTCACTGGATTGATTGTTTTCCTTTTACTCCTGCGACTTTTTCATACGCTTTGCTTGTGCTTCTAGTTGTTTTAGTAATGACCTGTCAAACACACCCTGGTACTGGCTGAAATAGACTCAACGGAATAGATTGTCTTTCTGTTGCATCAGGATCTGGATCTTATATCACTTATATCACAAGAACAAGAAAGATAACTTTATTTTGATGGGTGTAAAAAAATTTTTTTTTGTGGAATTTAAAAAAGTAATAATTAGAAATGTTTACAAATTAGATGCTCTGAAATGAAAGCAATTTACGAAAATTAACATTCAGATTATAGTAGTATTATGTCTCGTCTCACAAACAATGTAAAGTACACTACATGATCAAAAGTATGTGGACACCTCCTCGTCTAACATCTCATTGCATAATCATGGGCATTAATATATAGTTGGTCCCTCCCTTTGCTGCTATAACAGCCTCCACTCTTCTGGGAAGGCTTTCCACTAGATGTTGGAACATTGCTGCGGGGACTTGCTTCCATTCAGCCACAAGAGCATTAGTGAGGTTGAGCACTGATGTTGGGTGATTAGGCCTGGCTCACAGTCGGCGTTCCAATTCATCCCAAAGGTGTGCGATGGGGTTGAGGTCGGGGCTCTGCAGGCCAGTGAAGTTCTTCCACACCGATCTCAACAAACCATTTCTGTATGGACCTCACTTTGTGCAAGGGGGCATTGTCATGCTGAAACAGAAAAGGGCCTTCCCCAAACTGTTGCCACAAAGTTGGAAGCACAGAATCGTCTAGAATGTCATTGTATGCTGTAGCGTTAAGATTTCTATTCGCTGGAACTAAGGGGCCCGAAACATGAAAATCAGCCCCAGACCATTAAGCCTCCTCCACCAAACTTTACAGTTGGCACTAGGCATTGGGGCAAGTAGCGTTCTCTTGGCATCTGCCAAACCCAGGCTGCCAGATGGGGAAGCATGATTCATCACTCCAGAGAACGCGTTTCCCGTGCTCCAGAGTCCAATGGCAGCGAGCTTTACACCACTCCAGTCGACGCTTGGCCTTGCGCATGGTGATCTTAGGCTTGTGTGCGGCTGATCGGCCATGGAAACCCATTTCATGAAGCTCCCGACAAACAGTTATTGTGCTGACGTTGCTTACAGAGGCAGTTTGGCACTCAGTAGTGAGTGTTGCAACCGAGTACAGGTCCCGTTCTATGAGCTTGTGTGGCCTACCACTTAGCGGCTGAGCCGTTGTTGCTCCTAGATGTTTCCAATTCACAATAAGAGCACTTAAAGTTGACCGGGGCAGTTCTAGCAGGGCAGAAATCTGACGAACTGACTTGTTGGAAAGGTGGCATCCTATGACGGCGCCAACATTGAAAAGTCCCTGAGCTCTTCAGTAAGGCCATTCTACTGCCAATGTTTGTCTATGGAGATTGCATGGCTGTGTGCTCGATTTTATACACCTGTCAGCAAAGGGTGTGGCTGAAACAGCTGAATCCACTAATTTGAAGGGGTGTCCACAAACTTTTTAATATTCAGTATAGTGTATGGATAAATAGGTGTAATCTAGACCCAAACGTGTATATATATTTTTCCCAGGGTATTCTGCTATTGACACACTAGTTGAATTATGCAACAGAACGTGACAACAACAATAATAAGCAGGCAGTGTAGACAGCGCAGGTGAATGTAGGCAGGCCTCGTCAGAGGACGTTATTGGGGTTGCAGCCTTGTTCCACCCCTTTATGCTAATGTATCAAATATACAAATACACCACAATAATTATGCAAATTATGTACTTTTATTTATTTTAACACTGAATATCAAATAAATACCTGACACCATTAGAAAATGTATATATGAGATAATTCTAAGCGTTTTGACGACTGTTGCCAGAGTACATTATACACATTATCAACATTCTAGGATAGAATTTTGGAAGAACCCATTTCTAGAGTTCTATGGTGTTCTCTGTCTAAAGTTGTAGAACCTGGAGTGTTCTTCAGAGAACTACATCCCTAGTGTTATCTCTGTGGTGTTCTCTGTCTAAAGTTCTAGAACCTGGAGTGTTCTTCAGAGAACTACACCCCTAGTGATATATCTGTGGTGTTCTCTGTCTAACGTTCTAGAACCTGGAGTGTTCTTCATAGAACTACATCCCTAGTGATATCTCTGTGGTGTTCTCTGTCTAAAGTTCTAGAACCTGGAGTGTTCTTCAGAGAACTACATCCCTAGTGATCTCTCTGTGGTGTTCTCTGTCTAAAGTTCTAGAACCTGGAGTGTTCTTCAGAGAACTACATCCCTAGTGATCTCTCTGTGGTGTTCTCTGTCTAACGTTCTAGAACCTGGAGTGTTCTTCATAGAACTACATCCCTAGTGATATCTCTGTGGTGTTCTCTGTCTAACGTTCTAGAACCTGGAGTGTTCTTCATAGAACTACATCCCTAGTGATATCTCTGTGGTGTTCTCTGTCTAAAGTTCTAGAACCTGGAGTGTTCTTCATAGAACTATATCCCTAGTGATATCTCTGTGGTGTTCTCTGTCTAAAGTTCTAGAACCTGGAGTGTTCTTCAGAGAACTACATCCCTAGTGATCTCTCTGTGGTGTTCTCTGTCTAAAGTTCTAGAACCTGGAGTGTTCTTCATAGAACTACATCCCTAGTGATATCTCTGTGGTGTTCTCTGGCACAAAGCATATTGTGTTCTAGAATATAGTGTTCTGTTCTCTGTCGACTGCTCCAGCTCGCCCAGCCGGCTACGTCAGATCAAATAACTGGGTGGGTTGCAGGTGCAGCCAGGTATTCCAGCCAGGAGTGGAGTGGTAATATGTTTGTCTGTCTGCTATAAGACAACAGTGCTTCTGTAAACAGGGTTACAGATGGCCACTCATGTGCCTGTCTGCTATCGGCTGTCTACCAAATGACATCCTATTCACTAAATAGTGCACTACTCTTGACCAGGGCCCATAGAGCTCTGGTGAAAGGTTGTGCACTATGTTGGGAATAGGGAGCCATTTGGGATGCGGTCTGTCTAAGGACCTCTATGGGAGATCAAACAAACCAAATTGAGTCCACAGAGAGGCATAGATCCAGACCGACTGACCAACACTGGCTAACACCACTCTGACTATCAATATAGTGTATACACACACACACACACACACACACACACACACACACACGTTGGTTTTACTATCCTTGTGGGGACCAAACAATTGATTTCCATTCAAAATCCTATTTTCCTAACCTAACCCTAACCCCAATGCCCTACCTCTAATCCCTAACCCTAACCCCAATGCCCTACCCCTAATCCCTAAACCTAACCCCAATGCCCTACCTCTAATCCCTAACCCTAACCCCAATGCCCTACCTCTAATCCCTAAACCTAACCCCAATGCCCTACCTCTAATCCCTAACCCTAACCCCAATGCCCTACCCCTAATCCCTAACCCTAACCCCAATGCCCTACCCCTAATCCCTAAACCTAACCCCAATGCCCTACCTCTAATCCCTAACCCTAACCCCAATGCCCTACCTCTAATCCCTAAACCTAACCCCAATGCCCTACCTCTAATCCCTAACCCTAACCCCAATGCCCTACCCCTAATCCCTAACACTAACCCCAATGCCCTACCTCTAATCCCTAAACCTAACCCCAATGCCCTACCTCTAATCCCTAACCCTAACCCCAATGCCCTACCCCTAATCCCTAAACCTAACCCCAGTCCCCTAACCCTAACCCTAATGCCCTACCCCTAATCCCTAAACCTAACCCCAGTCCCCTAACCCTAATGCCCTACCCCTAATCCCTAAACCTAACCCCAGTCCCCTAACCCTAACCCTAATGCCCTACCCCTAATCCCTAAACCTAACCCCAGTCCCCTAACCCTAACCCCAATGTCCTACCCCCAAACCTAAACCTAACCCCAATCCCCTAACCCCAATGTCCTAAACCTAAACCTAACCCCAGTCCCCTAAACCTAACCCCAATGTCCTACCCCTAATCCCTAAACCTAACCCCAGTCCCCTAACCCTAACCCCAATGTCCTACCCCCAAACCTAAACCTAACCCCAGTCCCCTAACCCTAACCCCAATGCCCTACCCCTAATCCCTAAACCTAACCCCAATGCCCTACCCCTAATCCCTAACCCTAACCCCAATGCCCTACCCCTAATCCCTAAACCTAACCCCAGTCCCCTGACCCTAACCCCAATGCCCTACCTCTAATCCCTAACCCTAACCCCAATGCCCTACCCCTAATCCCTAAACCTAACCCCAGTCCCCTAACCCTAACCCCAATGCCCTACCCCTAATCCCTAACCCTAACCCCAATGCCCTACCCCTAATCCCTAAACCTAACCCCAATGCCCTACCTCTAATCCCTAAACCTAACCCCAATGCCCTACCCCTAATCCCTAAACCTAACCCCAATGCCCTACCCCTAATCCCTAAACCTAACCCCAATGCCCTACCTCTAATCCCTAACCCTAACCCCAATGCCCTACCCCTAATCCCTAAACCTAACCCCAGTCCCCTAACCCTAACCCCAATGCCCTACCCCTAATCCCTAAACCTAACCTCAGTCCCCTAACCCTAACCCCAATGTCCTACCCCCAAACCTAAACCTAACCCCAATCCCCTAACCCCAATTCCTTAACCCTAACCCCAATCCCTTAACCCTAACCCCTAAACCTGAACCTACCCTCTAAGCCTGAACCTAACCTCTAAGCCTGAACCTAACCCCTAAGCCTAAAATATCATTTGTTATAGCTGCCTCCACATGTTCTTCAAATACTCAAGTAGGCCAACACGTTCTTCAAATACTCAAGTAGGCCCACATGTTTGTCAAATACTCAAGTAGACCCACATGTTCTTCAAATACTCAAGTAGAATCCACATGTTCTTCAAATACTCAAGTCGATTCCACATGTTCTTCAAATACTCAAGTAGGCCCACGTGTTCTTCACATACTCAAGTAGGCCCACATGTTCTTCAAATACTCAAGTAGGCCGACATCTTTGTCAAATACTCAAGTAGACCCACACTTTCTTAAAATACTCCAGTAGGCCCACATGTTCTTCAAATACTCAAGTAGGCCCACGTCTTCGTCAAATACTCAAGTAGGCCCGCACGTTCTTCAAATGCTCAGGTAGGCCCGCACGTTCTTCAAATGCTCAGGTAGGCCCGCACGTTCTTCAAATGCTCAAGTAGGCCCACATGTTCTTCAAATACTCAAGTAGGCCCACATGTTCTTCAAATACTCAAGTAGGCCCACATGTCCTAAATAGTGTTTCTATTAATATCTTCTTCTGAATATTTGTGTTCATTTCAAGTTTAGACTCTCAACTAAGACCTGTGACTGTGTTTTTGACAGTGTCTCAGAAACACACAGCCAAGACTCTATAGATGGGAGTATATTATATTGTTATGTATATATATATATATATATATTGTTTCTGAGACTCAGCATTTAGGATAGAGTGTTTCCAAGCAGAGGAAGACCAAAAGGCCATTACCACTATTGGCAGACTCACTAAAGGTTAGAGACAGTGATTTAATAGAACAATAACGTTCTTCCCTGTGTTCCCACAGCCTGACAGATACCAGGTGTTCTAGCTGTAGATGGCTATGACTAAAATGATGTTGTACCTTACGCTAGGTAGGGCTCAGAGTTTACCTGTCAGGTCATGTGATCTGGTGATGCTGTACATTACGCTAGGTAGGGCTCAGAGTTTACCTGTCAGGTCATGTGATCTGGTGATGCTGTACCTTACGCTAGGTAGGGCTCAGAGTTTACCTGTCAGGTCATGTGATCCGGTGATGCTGTACATTACGCTAGGTAGAGCTCAGAGTTTACCTCTCAGGTCATGTGGCCTGTAGGAACTCCTGCCCCCCTCTTCTTCTGTTAGTTTAGAACTCTAGACCTGAATGCATTAATGTTATTAATTTAATAAGGTTCAGGTTAACACACTATTACCATGTGTCCAGCTGGTGGTCCTCTGTAGCTCAGTCGGTAGATCATGAGGCATGAATCACCAAGACAGTGGGTTTGATTCCCAGAACTACCCGTATGTGAAATATTTCAGCACTCATGACTATAAATGTGTTTGGATAAAATCATCTGCTAAATGGTATATATATTATTGCCACTTTATGTGCAACCTCCACTACCTCCACTGGTCACCGCAGTAAGCAGCTACCGCCAGGCAGCCATGATTTAGGAGACATGTTTAATCACACGATCCATGCATTTAATCTCCCTCGCCTGAGCGGTCGGCCTGTCAATGACCTGTGAACTCCTTGGAGCCTCTGGCTGTCATATTGGCTGTGAGGGATAGTAGGAGGTGTGTGTGTGTGCGTGCGTGCGTGCGTGCGTGCCCTATATCATGAAACAATAAGCAGCTCTTCGAACCCACATCTACTACGTCCCCCCCCCCACCACCACTGTTAAGTGCTGCTTATTATGGGATAGCTACAATAAAGGGGATGCCCTGGACATGGCTCACTGACAGAGATAGGATACGTCCCAAATAACACCCTATTCCCTATATAGTGCACTACTTTTGACCAGGGCCCATAGTGTTCTGGTCAAAAGTAGTGCACAATATAGGGCAATAGGGTGTCATTTGGCACGCACATATACTTATGCATTCATAGAAATGGTTGGCTAATTGCTACGCTAAGTAGAAACACTGTTGTCAGTATGTTGAATTAAACTGTTGGGTGTGATGAACATAGATCTACTGAATACTATATGACTGTGTGATACAACTCTGGGTTAAACACACTGTAAACACAAAATACTATATCAACTCTGGGTAAAACACACTGTAAACACTCAATTCTATATAAACTCTGGGTAAAACACACTAAACAGTAAATACTATATCAACTCTGGGTAAAACACACTGTAAACACTAAATACTATATCAACTCTGGGTAAAACACACTGTAAACACTAAATACTATATAAACTGTGTAAAACACACTGTAAACACTAAATACTATATAAACTGTGTAAAACACACTGTAAACACTAAATACTATATCAACTCTGGGTAAAACACACTGTAAACACTAAATACTATATCAACTCTGGGTAAAACACACTGTAAACACTAAATACTATATCAACTCTGGGTAAAACACACTGTAAACACTAAATACTATATCAACTCTGGGTAAAACACACTGTAAACACTAAATACTATATCAACTCTGGGTAAAACACACTGTAAACACTAAATACTATATCAACTCTGGGTAAAACACACTGTAAACACTCAATTCTATATTAACTCTGGGTAAAACACACTGTAAACACAAAATACTATATAAACTCTGGGTAAAACGCACTGTAAACACTAAATACTATATCAACTCTGGGTAAAACACACTGTAAACTCTACATACCGTATGGCCGTCTGATACAACTCTGGGTAAAACACACTGTAAACACTAAATACTATATCAACTCTGGGTAAAACACACTGTAAACACTAAATACTATATCAACTCTGGGTAAAACACACTGTAAACACTAAATACTATATCAACTCTGGGTAAAACACACTGTAAACTCTACATACCGTATGGCCGTCTGATACAACTCTGGGTAAAACACACTGTAAACACTAAATACTATATCAACTCTGGGTAAAACACACTGTAAACACTAAATACTATATCAACTCTGGGTAAAACACACTGTAAACACTAAATCAACTCTGGGTAAAACACACTGTAAACACTAAATACTATATCAACTCTGGGTAAAACACACTGTAAACACTAAATACTATATCAACTCTGGGTAAAACACACTGTAAACACTAAATACTATATCAACTCTGGGTAAAACACACTGTAAACTCTACATACCGTATGGCCGTCTGATACAACTCTGGATAAAACACACTGTAAACACTAAATACTATATCAACTCTGTGTAAAACACACTGTAAACACTAAATCAACTCTGGGTAAAACACACTGTAAACAGTAAATACTATATCAACTCTGGGTAAAACACACTGTAAACACTAAATCAACTCTGTGTAAAACACACTGTAAACAGTAAATACTATATCAACTCTGGGTAAAACCCACTTAATAGGTCTAGTTGAAAGCTGCTTGTTTTCTTTGCCTTACTTGTCCCAAGGTGGACGCTTTAGTTTATTCTCCCTCCCTTCCCCTGTCCTTTTGTATGTTTCAGTGCTGCCAATGTAGTTTACAATGGACAAGCTTGCTGTTTGTGTCCTAAGCATAGAGTCCCCTGAAGACTACAGTACTGTGAATGGCTTGGCATGGCCTTAGTGAGGAGAATCACTCTGATTCACTCTTATAGGGTTTGCAAAATTTCCAGGTTTTCCAGAAATCCTGGTCGGTGGATTCTGGGATTTAATTCCCACCTGAATCTAGGAATTTTGATACCAGGATTTCTGGAAAAGCTGGGATTTTTTTTGGCGGGGAAAAGTTACTGGATTGTTGCAACGTCTCTCACACTGTGTGACAGATCCAGAGATGTGACTGGAGACTCCTATGGTGTCACTGTCTACAACCATTTATATTGTAGTCATTGTAGCAGACTCTCTCTCCTAATCCTAAACGATTTTGCTGTCAGTGCATTCAACTAAGGCAGGTAAGACAACCGCATTAGCACAGTCACAGCCATGTTTTAGGGTAAGACAGGCCCCGCTCTCCCCAGTTGTCCCAGCGTCTATGTGTCCAACATAAAAGCCTGTCTGTCAGTATTAGGCCCACTGCCTACAGTACACTCCTGTCGTGTCATCACCTGATGAAGGTAGAAGTGAGCTGTGTCCAAGGTCATTAGACCAGTCACCTCCTTGTACCTATTAACCCTGTACAGCTTCTCCGCCTTGCAGACTGTGATGAAACGCTTACCGTGACAAATTAGCCACGGCTTTCTCAGAGGGGAGCTGTATTTGAGCTGTCATTGTCACGGCCGGGTGTGATGTGTGATGGGCTGTAGAGTCATAGACGGTGTCCATTTCATTCACAGAGACACAGACACTGTGACAAAAGACTTCGGGTCTGCAAGTCGACCGGTACACACCTAGTGATCCTATTGTAGCGACCTCATCAAGGGTGGCGAGCGGCGCCAGCAGTTTAAGGCACTGCATCTTAGTGCTGGAGGTGTCACTACAGACCCTGGTTCGACCTTAGGTTGTAAGCACATCCGGCTGTGATTGGGAGTCCCATAGGGCGGCGCACAATTGGCCCATTGTCGTTAGGGTTTGGCCGGTGTAAGTGTCCCTGTCGGGGTCGTGTCCCTGCCGGGGTCGTGTCCCTGTCGGGGCCACCCCCCGGAACTCGCTACAATATGAAAACCCCTCTCACCTTATACAATAATATTTTTCTTCTTCAAATCCGATGTTTGAACACTACTGTGATATATTCTATCAGATCTTGCTTAGATAGCTGAGCCAACACTTCCCATTCATCTATTCTAGAGGACATCTTAGATAGCTGAGCCAACACTTCCCATTAGTCTATTCTAGAGGACATCTTAGATAGCTGAGCCAACACTTCCCATTCATCTATTCTAGAGGACATCTTAGATAGCTGAGCCAACACTTCCCATTCATCTATTCTAGAGGACATCTTAGATAGCTGAGCCAACACTTCCCATTCGTCTATTCTAGAGGACATCTTAGATAGCTGAGCCAACACTTCCCATTCATCTATTCTAGAGGACATCTTAGATAGCTGAGCCAACACTTCCCATTCATCTATTCTAGAGGACATCTTAGATAGCTGAGCCAACACTTCCCATTCATCTATTCTAGAGGACATCTTAGATAGCTGAGCCAACACTTCCCATTCATCTATTCTAGAGGACATCTTAGATAGCTGAGCCAACACTTCCCATTCATCTATTCTAGAGGACATCTTAGATGGCTGAGCCAACACTTCCCATTAATCTATTCTAGAGGACATCTTAGATAGCTGAGCCAACACTTCCCATTCATCTATTCTAGAGGACATCTTAGATAGCTGAGCCAACACTTCCCATTCATCTATTCTAGAGGACATTTTAGATAGCTGAGCCAACACTTCCCATTCATCTATTATAGAGGACATCTTAGATAGCTGAGCCAACACTTCCCATTCATCTATTCTAGAGGACATCTTAGATAGCTGAGCCAACACTTCCCATTCGTCTATTCTAGAGGACATCTTAGATAGCTGAGCCAACACTTCCCATTCATCTATTCTAGAGGACATCTTAGATAGCTGAGCCAACACTTCCCATTCATCTATTCTAGAGGACATCTTAGATAGCTGAGCCAACACTTCCCATTCATCTATTCTAGAGGACATCTTAGATAGCTGAGCCAACACTTCCCATTCATCTATTCTAGAGGACATTTTAGATAGCTGAGCCAACACTTCCCATTCATCTATTCTAGAGGACATCTTAGATAGCTGAGCCAACACTTCCCATTCATCTATTCTAGAGGACATCTTAGATAGCTGAGCCAACACTTCCCATTCGTCTATTCTAGAGGACATCTTAGATAGCTGAGCCAACACTTCCCATTCATCTATTCTAGAGGACATCTTAGATAGCTGAGCCAACACTTCCCATTCATATATTCTAGAGGACATCTTAGATGGCTGAGCCAACACTTCCCATTCATCTATTCTAGAGGACATCTTATATAGCTGAGCCAACACTTCCCATTCATCTATTCTATAGGACATCTTAGATAGCTGAGCCAACACTTCCCATTCATCTATTCTAGAGGACATCTTAGATAGCTGAGCCAACACTTCCCATTCATCTATTCTAGAGGACATCTTAGATAGCTGAGCCAACACTTCCCATTCATCTATTCTAGAGGACATCTTAGATAGCATATACTTTGAAGCTGCACGTCACTCACTCCCAGATCACTGAATGCAGGGATGACTCCAGGAGAGAAGCAAAATGAAAGATGTAGAGGGAGAGACGTGGAGAGCGAGAAGCATAGAAAGAGTGAGGGGAAGAGAGAGAGAGAGAGATGCTTGGAGAGAAGCAAGACAAAGAGAGAGAAAGAGGGAGAAAGAGGGAGAGAACGAGAGCCTTCATGTCTGTGTTTTTTCCTGCTTTCACTCCTCCCAGCCCCAGGCAAGACAAGCCAGTGACCTTTCACTGTGCCACGGTCTGCATACTCCTTCCCTAGTCGCACAGTCCTAGTTGTCACACAGTCCTAGTAGTCACACAGTCCTAGTTGTCACACAGTCCTAGTAGTCTCACAGTCCTAGTAGTCACACAGTCCTAGTAGTCACACAGTCCTAGTAGTCTCACAGTCCTAGTAGTCACACAGTCCTAGTTGTCACACAGTCCTAGTTGTCACACAGTCCTAGTAGTCTCACAGTCCTAGTAGTCACACAGTCCTAGTAGTCACACAGTCCTAGTTGTCACACAGTCCTAGTAGTCACACAGTCCTAGTAGTCACACAGTCCTAGTAGTCACACAGTCCTAGTAGTCACACAGTCCTAGTTGTCACACAGTCCTAGTAATCTCACAGTCCTAGTTGTCACACAGTCCTAGTAGTCACACAGTCCTAGTTGTCGCACAGTCCTAGTAGTCACACAGTCCTAGTAGTCACACAGTCCTAGTTGTCACACAGTCCTAGTAGTCACACAGTCCTAGTTGTCACACAGTCCTAGTAGTCACACAGTCCTAGTAGTCACACAGTCCTAGTTGTCACACAGTCCTAGTAGTCACACAGTCCTAGTAGTCACACACTCCTAGTAGTCACACAGTCCTAGTAGTCACACAGTCCTAGTTGTCACACAGTCCTAGTAGTCACACAGTCCTAGTTGTCACACAGTCCTAGTAGTCACACAGTCCTAGTAGTCACACAGTCCTAGTTGTCACACAGTCCTAGTTGTCACACAGTCCTAGTTGTCACACAGTCCTAGTAGTCACACAGTCCTAGTTGTCACACAGTCCTAGTAGTCACACAGTCCTAGTAGTCACACAGTCCTAGTTGTCACACAGTCCTAGTAGTCACACAGTCCTAGTAGTCACACAGTCCTAGTTGTCACACAGTCCTAGTAGTCACACAGTCCTAGTAGTCACACAGTCCTAGTAGTCGCACAGTCCTAGTAGTCACACAGTCCTAGTTGTCACACAGTCCTAGTAGTCGCACAGTCCTAGTTGTCACACAGTCCTAGTTGTCACACAGTCCTAGTAGTCACACAGTCCTAGTAGTCACACAGTCCTAGTAGTCACACAGTCCTAGTAGTCACACAGTCCTAGTTGTCACACAGTCCTAGTAGTCACACAGTCCTAGTTGTCACACAGTCCTAGTTGTCACACAGTCCTAGTTGTCACACAGTCCTAGTTGTCACACAGTCCTAGTTGTCACACAGTCCTAGTTGTCACACAGTCCTAGTAGTCACACAGTCCTAGTAGTCAGACAGTCCTAGTAGTCACACAGTCCTAGTTGTCACACAGTCCTAGTAGTCACACAGTCCTAGTAGTCACACAGTCCTAGTAGTCAGACAGTCCTAGTAGTCACACAGTCCTAGTTGTCACACAGTCCTAGTAGTCACACAGTCCTAGTAGTCAGACAGTCTTAGTAGTCACACAGTCCTAGTTGTCACACAGTCCTAGTTGTCACACAGTCCTAGTTGTCACACAGTCCTAGTTGTCACACAGTCCTAGTAGTCACACAGTCCTAGTAGTCACACAGTCCTAGTAGTCACACAGTCCTAGTAGTCAGACAGTCCTAGTAGTCACACAGTCCTAGTTGTCACACAGTCCTAGTAGTCACACAGTCCTAGTAGTCAGACAGTCCTAGTAGTCACACAGTCCTAGTTGTCACACAGTCCTAGTAGTCACACAGTCCTAGTAGTCACACAGTCCTAGTTGTCACACAGTCCTAGTTGTCACACAGTCCTAGTAGTCACACAGTCCTAGTTGTCACACAGTCCTAGTTGTCACACAGTCCTAGTATTCACACAGTCCTAGTAGTCAGACAGTCCTAGTAGTCAGACAGTCCTAGTTGTCAGACAGTCCTAGTTGTCACACAGTCCTAGTAGTCAGACAGTCCTAGTAGTCAGACAGTCCTAGTTGTCACACAGTCCTAGTAGTCACACAGTCCTAGTAGTCACACAGTCCTAGTTGTCACACAGTCCTAGTAGTCACACAGTCCTAGTTGTCACACAGTCCTAGTAGTCACACAGTCCTAGTAGTCACACAGTCCTAGTTGTCACACAGTCCTAGTAGTCACACAGTCCTAGTAGTCACACAGTCCTAGTAGTCACACAGTCCTAGTTGTCACACAGTCCTAGTTGTCACACAGTCCTAGTTGTCACACAGTCCTAGTAGTCAGACAGTCCTAGTAGTCACACATTCCTAGTTCTCACACAGTCCTAGTTGTCACACAGTCCTAGTTGTCACACAGTCCTAGTAGTCACACAGTCCTAGTAGTCACACAGTCCTAGTAGTCGCACAGTCCTAGTAGTCGCACAGTCCTAGTAGTCACACAGTCCTAGTAGTCATACAGTCCTAGTAGTCACACAGTCCTAGTTGTCACACAGTCCTAGTAGTCACACAGTCCTAGTTGTCACACAGTCCTAGTAGTCACACAGTCCTAGTAGTCACACAGTCCTAGTAGTCACACAGTCCTAGTAGTCACACAGTCCTAGTAGTCGCACAGTCCTAGTAGTCACACAGTCCTAGTAGTCGCACAGTCCTAGTAGTCACACAGTCCTAGTAGTCGCACAGTCCTAGTAGTCACACATTCCTAGTTGTCACACATTCCTAGTAGTCACACAGTCCTAGTTGTCACCCAGTCCTAGTAGTCACACAGTCCTAGTAGTCACACAGTCCTAGTAGTCACACAGTCCTAGTAGTCACACAGTCCTAGTAGTCACACAGTCCTAGTAGTCGCACAGTCCTAGTAGTCACACAGTCCTAGTAGTCGCACAGTCCTAGTAGTCACACAGTCCTAGTTGTCACACAGTCCTAGTAGTCACACAGTCCTAGTTGTCACACAGTCCTAGTAGTCACACAGTCCTAGTTGTCACACAGTCCTAGTAGTCACACAGTCCTAGTTGTCACACAGTCCTAGTAGTCACACAGTCCTAGTTGTCACACAGTCCTAGTAGTCACACAGTCCTAGTAGTCACACAGTCCTAGTAGTCGCACAGTCCTAGTAGTCGCACAGTCCTAGTAGTCGCACAGTCCTAGTAGTCACACAGTCCTAGTAGTCACACAGTCCTAGTAGTCACACAGTCCTAGTTGTCGCACAGTCCTAGTAGTCACACAGTCCTAGTAGTCGCACAGTCCTAGTAGTCACACAGTCCTAGTTGTCACACAGTCCTAGTAGTCACACAGTCCTAGTTGTCACACAGTCCTAGTAGTCTCACAGTCCTAGTTGTCACACAGTCCTAGTAGTCACACAGTCCTAGTAGTCGCACAGTCCTAGTAGTCGCACAGTCCTAGTAGTCACACAGTCCTAGTTGTCACACAGTCCTAGTAGTCACACAGTCCTAGTAGTCGCACAGTCCTAGTAGTCACACAGTCCTAGTAGTCACACAGTCTTAGTAGTCACACAGTCCTAGTAGTCACACAGTCCTAGTAGTCAGACTGTCCTAGTAGTCACACAGTCCTAGTTGTCACACAGTCCTAGTTGTCACACAGTCCTAGTTGTCAGACATTCCTAGTTGTCAGACAGTCCTAGTTGTCAGACAGTCCTAGTTATCACACATTCCTAGTTGTCACGCAGTCCTAGTAGTCAGACAGTCCTAGTAGTCACACAGTCCTAGTAGTCACACAGTCCTAGTTGTCACACAGTCCTAGTTGTCAGACAGTCCTAGTTATCACACAGTCCTAGTTGTCAGACAGTCCTAATAGTCACACAGTCCTAATAGTCACACAGTTCTACACTCTTAGAAAAAAAGGGTTCCCTTAGGATAACCCTTTTTGGTTCCAGGTAGAACCATTTTGGGTTCCAGGTAGAACCCTCTGTGGAAAGGGACATACAGTATATGGATCCCAAAAGGGTCGTACCTGGAAACAAAAGGTTTCGACCTGGAACCAAAAATGGTTCCTCAAAGGGTTCTCCTGTGAGGACAGCCAAATAACCATTTTAGGTTCTAGGTAGAAACCTTTTCTTAAAAAAAAAAGTGTTGCTTTACTGTTTCAACAGACCTCTCTGTCTCTCCCTGAAGTGGAGTGAACTCCAGTCTAGGCCCAGGCCTGTGAGAGAGTGTCTATCGTGTTTAAGATGAGTGTCTGAGTGCAGAGACTGTATCAAGCCATCACACGGCAGTATGAAAAGTAGGCCTGTGAGAGTGTCACTAGTTGTCTATCGTGTTTTAGATATGCGTGCCGAGATGAGACTCGTTTCGAATGAACACACTGAAGTACAAAAGCAATATGTCACATCTATCAGAGTATCTTTCTCATGGGAGTGCCCTGTCAACAGAAGAGGTGTATATCACCCACAATGGGCATCTCACGGGTTAAGTCTGAGGGTCTGAGAGTGTGGCTACAGGGTCGACAGATGAGCTTCAGTGCCAAAGCCCTTATCAAGTGAACACACTGCAGTTTAAAAGCAGTATTTCTGTCATCTACGCTGCTCATTTTCAATGGAGGGCCTGCTCAGGCTGAGTAGAGGAGGAATGTAACTGATGAAAAACACACCACAGGCAGAGTATCAGAGTGTCTGAGGGACTGAGTATTGATTTGCCACAGTTAACCCTTCCCTGGAGTGGAGCCTTACATCATGAGTAATGGTTTGTGAGTCTTTTATCTTTTTTAGTTGGGGTTCATTGGTTAGAGCTGTTTGTTGACTGTTGGGGTGGTTAAATGCCATGTATGTTTACCTACGTATTAGTCTGAGAGAGGATTTCAGATCGGCCAAAAACATTTAGGATAGAAAACATATTAGTCTAATAGTTTAGGATAGAAAACAGAAGAGAAAATCTCACCTCACCCCCCCCCCTTACCACGGCTCACCTTAACCACGCCTCACCTTAACCTTGCCTCACCCCCCCTTACCTCGCCTCACTTCACCTCACCCCCCCCCCCCCCACGCCTCACCTTAACCTCACCTCGCCTCACCTTAACCTCGCCTCACCTCTCCACACATTAAATAGGATGAATTAACCTGAGGTTTCCATAGGCACAATATTGACTTGTCTGTTCTTTGTCTCTCCTCAGGAGTCGATTTCAAAATGAAGACGCTAGAGATAGACGGCATCAAAGTGAGGATACAGATTTGGTAAACCAAAAGCAGCCGCATTCATATTCTACATTGACACCATGTTAGTCATTTAGGAGGACACTCGTGTTCAGGCTTACAGTGGCTGACATACGGCTGCTTACAGACGGGACACTAAACAAGTTCAGACAAAAGGACATCCCCTCTCTGTAGTGCACAAAAACCCTTTGCAATGACTCGTACCTCAAGATAAAAAAAACGTTTTTTTGAACTCACAAAGATCCACCGTGGATCGAAACAGCCTGATATTATCACTATTCACTGGCCTGTATGGTAATTTTCTAAAAGAGGGTGATTGACTTTTGATTTCTTCCAGGGACACAGCAGGACAGGAGAGATATCAGACCATCACTAAGCAGTACTACAGACGAGCACAGGTATGATAACTACTATTCCTCATGATATTGCAGGTACGAGGTCAGATCAGGTAAGATAACTACTCTCTCTGCTAGTTAGTGTCATAGTAACAGTTTCCTGGTGTTAGTTAGTGTCATAGTAACAGTTTCCTGGTGCTAGTTAGTGTCATAGTAACAGTTTCCTGGTGCTAGTTAGTGTCATAGTAACAGTTTCCTGGTGATAGTTAGTGTCATAGTAACAGTTTCCTGGTGCTAGTTAGTGTTATAGTAACAGTTTCCTGGTGCTAGTTAGTGTCATAGTAACAGTTTCCTGGTGCTAGTTAGTGTTATAGTAACAGTTTACTGGTGCTAGTTAGTGTTATAGTAACAGTTTACTGGTGCTAGTTAGTGTCATAGTAACAGTTTCCTGGTGCTAGTTAGTGTCATAGTAACAGTTTCCTGGTGCTAGTTAGTGTCATAGTAACAGTTTCCTGGTGCTAGTTTGTGTCATAGTAACAGTTTCCTGGTGATAGTTAGTGTCATAGTAACAGTTTCCTGGTGATAGTTAGTGTTATAGTAACAGTTTCCTGGTGCTAGTTAGTGTCATAGTAACAGTTTCCTGGTGCTAGTTAGTGTCATAGTAACAGTTTCCTGGTGCTAGTTAGTGTCATAGTAACAGTTTCCTGGTGCTGGTTAGTGTCATAGTAACAGTTTCCTGGTGCTAGTTAGTGTTATAGTAACAGTTTCCTGGTGCTAGTTAGTGTCATAGTAACAGTTTCCTGGTGATAGTTAGTGTCATAGTAACAGTTTCCTGGTGATAGTTAGTGTCATAGTAACAGTTTCCTGGTGCTAGTTAGTGTCATAGTAACAGTTTCCTGGTGATAGTTAGTGTCATAGTAACAGTTTCCTGGTGCTAGTTAGTGTCATAGTAACAGTTTCCTGGTGCTAGTTAGTGTCATAGTAACATTTTCCTGGTGCTAGTTAGTGTCATAGTAACAGTTTCCTGGTGCTAGTTAGTGTCATAGTAACAGTTTCCTGGTGATAGTTAGTGTCATAGTAACAGTTTCCTGGTGCTAGTTAGTGTCATAGTAACAGTTTCCTGGTGCTAGTTAGTGTCATAGTAACAGTTTCCTGGTGCTAGTTAGTGTTATAGTAACAGTTTCCTGGTGATAGTTTTATTTAAATGTTTTACCTTCGATCCAGCAACCTTTCGGTTACTGGCCAACACTCTGACCACTAGGCTACCTGCCGTCCCTACACTCTGACCACTAGGCTACCTGCCGTCCCTACACTCTGACCACTAGGCTACCTGCCGTCCCTACACTCTGAACACTAGGCTACCTGCCGTCCCTACACTCTGACCACTAGGCTTCCTGCCGTCCCTACACTCTAACCACTAGGCTACCTGCCGTCCCTACACTCTAACCACTAGGCTACCTGCCGTCCCTACACTCTAACCACTAGGTTACCTGCCGTCCCTACACTCTAACCACTAGGCTACCTGCCGTCCCTACACTCTAACCACTAGGCTACCTGCCGTCCCTACACTCTAACCACTAGGCTACCTGCCGTCCCTACACTCTAACCACTAGGCTACCTGCCGTCCCTACACTCTAACCACTAGGCTACCTGCCGTCCCTACACTCTAACCACTAGGCTACCTGCCGTCCCTATACTCTAACCACTAGGCTACCTGCCGTCCCTACGCTCTAACCACTAGGCTACCTGCCGTCCCTACGCTCTAACCACTAGGCTACCTGCCGTCCCTACGCTCTAACCACTAGGTTACCTGCCGTCCCTACACTCTAACCACTAGGCTACCTGCCACCCCTACACTCTAACCACTAGGTTACCTGCCACCCCTACACTCTAACCACTAGGCTACCTGCCACCCCTACACTCTAACCACTAGGCTACCTGCCGTCCTTACACTCTAACCACTAGGCTACCTGCCGTCCCTACACTCTAACCACTAGGCTACCTGCCGTCCCTACACTCTAACCACTAGGCTACCTGCCGTCCCTACACTCTAACCACTAGGCTACCTGCCACCCTATTTATTGTCATAGTAACAGTTTCCTCCTGTCCACTCACCACCCTTATCACCCATGGATACTATAATACGTGGTGTTGCTTTGACAACCATAACAGAATCAGATGACATGTTTCTTCCCTTCCCCCCCCCTTCCTTTCCCTTCCCTTCCTTTCCCTTCCCTTCCCTTCCTTTCCCTCCCCTTCCTTTCCCTCCCCTTCCTTTCCCTTCCCTTCCCTTCCTTTCCCTCCCCTTCCTTTCCCTCCCCTTCCTTTCCCTCCCCTTCCTTTCCCTCCCCTTCCTTTCCCTCC
>NC_048568.1:38987500-39005000 GCF_013265735.2 Oncorhynchus mykiss
CAGGTAGGCTAGTTGAGAACACCTTTATTTAACCAGGTAGACTAGTTGAGAACACCTTTATTTAACCAGGTAGGCTAGTTGAGAACACCTTTATTTAACCAGGTAGACTAGTTGAGAACACCTTTATTTAACCAGGTAGGCTAGTTGAGAACACCTTTATTTAACCAGGTAGACTAGTTGAGAACACCTTTATTTAACCAGGTAGACTAGTTGAGAACACCTTTATTTAACCAGGTAGGCTAGTTGAGAACACCTTTATTTAACCAGGTAGACTAGTTGAGAACACCTTTATTTAACCAGGTAGACTAGTTGAGAACACCTTTATTTAACCAGGTAGACTAGTAGAGAACACCTTTATTTAACCAGGTAGACTAGTTGAGAACACCTTTATTTAACCAGGTAGGCTAGTTGAGAACACCTTTATTTAACCAGGTAGACTAGTAGAGAACACCTTTATTTAACCAGGTAGGCCAGTTGAGAACACCTTTATTTAACCAGGTAGACTAGTTGAGAACACCTTTATTTAACCAGGTAGACTAGTAGAGAACACCTTTATTTAACCAGGTAGACTAGTAGAGAACACCTTTATTTAACCAGGTAGACTAGTAGAGAACACCTTTATTTAACCAGGTAGACTAGTTTAGAACACCTTTATTTAACCAGGTAGGCTAGTAGAGAACACCTTTATTTAACCAGGTAGACTAGTAGAGAACACCTTTATTTAACCAGGTAGACTAGTAGAGAACACCTTTATTTAACCAGGTAGGCTAGTTTAGAACACCTTTATTTAACCAGGTAGACTAGTTGAGAACACCTTTATTTAACCAGGTAGACTAGTTGAGAACACCTTTATTTAACCAGGTAGACTAGTTGAGAACACCTTTATTTAACCAGGTAGACTAGTTGAGAACACCTTTATTTAACCAGGTAGGCTAGTTGAGAACACCTTTATTTAACCAGGTAGACTAGTTGAGAACACCTTTATTTAACCAGGTAAGCTAGTTGAGAACACCTTTATTTAACCAGGTAGGCCAGTTGAGAACACCTTTATTTAACCAGGTAGACTAGTTGAGAACACCTTTATTTAACCAGGTAGACTAGTTGAGAACACCTTTATTTCACCAGGTAGACTAGTTGAGAACACCTTTATTTAACCAGGTACACTAGTTGAGAACACCTTTATTTAACCAGGTAGACTAGTTGAGAACACCTTTATTTAACCAGGTAGACTAGTTGAGAACACCTTTATTTAACCAGGTAGGCTAGTTGAGAACACCTTTATTTAACCAGGTAGACTAGTTGAGAACACCTTTATTTAACCAGGTAGGCTAGTTGAGAACACCTTTATTTAACCAGGTAGACTAGTTGAGAACACCTTTATTTAACCAGGTAGGCTAGTTGAGAACACCTTTATTTAACCAGGTAGACTAGTTGAGAACACCTTTATTTAACCAGGTAGGCTAGTTGAGAACACCTTTATTTAACCAGGTAGACTAGTTGAGAACACCTTTATTTAACCAGGTAGACTAGTTGAGAACACCTTTATTTAACCAGGTAGGCTAGTTGAGAACACCTTTATTTAACCAGGTAGACTAGTTGAGAACACCTTTATTTAACCAGGTAGACTAGTTGAGAACACCTTTATTTAACCAGGTAGACTAGTAGAGAACACCTTTATTTAACCAGGTAGACTAGTTGAGAACACCTTTATTTAACCAGGTAGGCTAGTTGAGAACACCTTTATTTAACCAGGTAGACTAGTAGAGAACACCTTTATTTAACCAGGTAGGCCAGTTGAGAACACCTTTATTTAACCAGGTAGACTAGTTGAGAACACCTTTATTTAACCAGGTAGACTAGTAGAGAACACCTTTATTTAACCAGGTAGACTAGTAGAGAACACCTTTATTTAACCAGGTAGACTAGTAGAGAACACCTTTATTTAACCAGGTAGACTAGTTTAGAACACCTTTATTTAACCAGGTAGACTAGTTGAGAACACCTTTATTTAACCAGGTAGACTAGTTGAGAACACCTTTATTTAACCAGGTAGACTAGTAGAGAACACCTTTATTTAACCAGGTAGACTAGTAGAGAACACCTTTATTTAACCAGGTAGGCCAGTTGAGAACACCTTTATTTAACCAGGTAGGCTAGTTGAGAACACCTTTATTTAACCAGGTAGGCTAGTTGAGAACACCTTTATTTAACCAGGTAGGCTAGTTTAGAACACCTTTATTTAACCAGGTAGACTAGTAGAGAACACCTTTATTTAACCAGGTAGACTAGTAGAGAACACCTTTATTTACCAGGTAGGCTAGTTTAGAACACCTTTATTTAACCAGGTAGACTAGTTGAGAACACCTTTATTTAACCAGGTAGACTAGTTGAGAACACCTTTATTTAACCAGGTAGACTAGTTGAGAACACCTTTATTTAACCAGGTAGACTAGTTGAGAACACCTTTATTTAACCAGGTAGGCTAGTTGAGAACACCTTTATTTAACCAGGTAGACTAGTTGAGAACACCTTTATTTAACCAGGTAGGCTAGTTGAGAACACCTTTATTTAACCAGGTAGGCCAGTTGAGAACACCTTTATTTAACCAGGTAGACTAGTTGAGAACACCTTTATTTAACCAGGTAGACTAGTTGAGAACACCTTTATTTCACCAGGTAGACTAGTTGAGAACACCTTTATTTAACCAGGTACACTAGTTGAGAACACCTTTATTTAACCAGGTAGACTAGTTGAGAACACCTTTATTTAACCAGGTAGACTAGTTGAGAACACCTTTATTTAACCAGGTAGGCTAGTTGAGAACACCTTTATTTAACCAGGTAGACTAGTTGAGAACACCTTTATTTAACCAGGTAGACTAGTAGAGAACACCTTTATTTAACCAGGTAGGCCAGTTGAGAACACCTTTATTTAACCAGGTAGGCTAGTTGAGAACACCTTTATTTAACCAGGTAGGCTAGTTGAGAACACCTTTATTTAACCAGGTAGGCTAGTTTAGAACACCTTTATTTAACCAGGTAGACTAGTAGAGAACACCTTTATTTAACCAGGTAGACTAGTAGAGAACACCTTTATTTAACCAGGTAGGCCAGTTGAGAACACCTTTATTTAACCAGGTAGGCTAGTTGAGAACACCTTTATTTAACCAGGTAGGCTAGTTGAGAACACCTTTATTTAACCAGGTAGGCTAGTTGAGAACACCTTTATTTAACCAGGTAGGCTAGTTGAGAACACCTTTATTTAACCAGGTAGACTAGTTGAGAACACCTTTATTTAACCAGGTAGGCTAGTTGAGAACACCTTTATTTAACCGGGTAGGCCAGTTGAGAACACCTTTATTTAACCAGGTAGGCCAGTTGAGAACACCTTTATTTAACCAGGTAGACTAGTTGAGAACACCTTTATTTAACCAGGTAGACTAGTTGAGAACACCTTTATTTAACCAGGTAGACTAGTTGAGAACACCTTTATTTAACCAGGTAGACTAGTTGAGAACACCTTTATTTAACCAGGTAGGCTAGTTGAGAACACCTTTATTTAACCAGGTAGACTAGTTGAGAACACCTTTATTTAACCAGGTAGACTAGTTGAGAACACCTTTATTTAACCAGGTAGGCCAGTTGAGAACACCTTTATTTAACCAGGTAGACTAGTTGAGAACACCTTTATTTAACCAGGTAGACTAGTTGAGAACACCTTTATTTAACCAGGTAGACTAGTTGAGAACACCTTTATTTAACCAGGTAGACTAGTTGAGAACACCTTTATTTAACCAGGTAGGCTAGTTGAGAACACCTTTATTTAACCAGGTAGACTAGTTGAGAACACCTTTATTTAACCAGGTAGACTAGTTGAGAACACCTTTATTTAACCAGGTAGGCTAGTTGAGAACACCTTTATTTAACCAGGTAGACTAGTTGAGAACACCTTTATTTAACCAGGTAGACTAGTTGAGAACACCTTTATTTAACCAGGTAGGCTAGTTGAGAACACCTTTATTTAACCAGGTAGACTAGTTGAGAACACCTTTATTTAACCAGGTAGGCCAGTTGAGAACACCTTTATTTAACCAGGTAGGCCAGTTGAGAACACCTTTATTTAACCAGGTAGGCCAGTTGAGAACACCTTTATTTAACCAGGTAGGCTAGTTGAGAACACCTTTATTTAACCAGGTAGACTAGTTGAGAACACCTTTATTTCACCAGGTAGACTAGTTGAGAACACCTTTATTTAACCAGGTAGACTAGTTGAGAACACCTTTATTTAACCAGGTAGACTAGTTGAGAACACCTTTATTTAACCAGGTAGACTAGTTGAGAACACCTTTATTTCACCAGGTAGACTAGTTGAGAACACCTTTATTTCACCAGGTAGACTAGTTGAGAACACCTTTATTTAACCAGGTAGGCTAGTTGAGAACACCTTTATTTAACCAGGTAGACTAGTTGAGAACACCTTTATTTAACCAGGTAGACTAGTTGAGAACACCTTTATTTAACCAGGTAGACTAGTTGAGAACACCTTTATTTAACCAGGTAGACTAGTTGAGAACACCTTTATTTAACCAGGTAGACTAGTTGAGAACACCTTTATTTAACCAGGTAGACTAGTTGAGAACAAGTTCTCATTTACAACTGCGACCTGGCCAAGATAAAGCATAGCAGTGTGAACAGATAACACAGAGTTACACATGGAGTAAACAATTAACAAGTCAATAACACAGTAGAAAA
Organism: Oncorhynchus mykiss; assembly: GCF_013265735.2. Classification (NCBI taxonomy): domain Eukaryota; kingdom Metazoa; phylum Chordata; class Actinopteri; order Salmoniformes; family Salmonidae; genus Oncorhynchus; species Oncorhynchus mykiss. The sequence continues at coordinate 38,992,252 of NC_048568.1, forward strand.
CAAAGAGAGTCTATATACATTGTGTGCAAAAGGCATGAGGAGGTAGGCCGAATAATTACAATTTTGCAATTTAACACTGGAGTGATAAATGATCAGATGGTCATGTACAGGTAGAGATACTGGTGTGCAAAAGAGCAGAAAAGTAAATAAATATAAACAATATGGGGATGAGGTAGGTAAAATGGGTGGGCTATTTACCGATAGACTATGTACAGCTGCAGCGATCGGTTAGCTGCTCAGATAGCTGATGTTTAAAGTTGGTGAGGGAGATAAAAGTCTCCAACTTCAGAGATTTTTGCGATTCGTTCCAGTCACAGGCAGCAGAGAACTGGAAGGAAAGGCGGCCAAATGAGGTGTTGGCTTTAGGGATGATCAGTGAGATACACCTGCTGGAGCGCGTGCTACGGATGGGTGTTGCCATCGTGACCAGTGAACTGAGATAAGGCGGAGCTTTACCTAGCATGGACTTGTAGATGGCTTTAATAACGGAACAGTAGTCACTATAATAATGTTTACATATTTTGGATTACTCATCTCATATGTTTATACTGTATTCTATTCTACTGTATCTTAGTGTATACCACTCTGACATTACTCATCTCATATGTTTATACTGTATTCTATTCTACTGTATCTTAGTGTATACCACTCTGACATTACTCATCTCATATGTTTATACTGTATTCTATTCTACTGTATTTTAGTCTATGCCACTCTGACATTGCTCGTCCAAATATTTCTATATTCTTAATTCCATTCTTTTACTTTAGATTTGTGTGTATTGTTGTGAAATTGTTAGATATTACTTGTTAGATATTACTGTTGGAGCTAGAATCACAAGTATTTTGCTACACTGCAATGACATCTGCTAACACGTGCGTGTGACCAATACAATTTGATTTGATTTGAGTGGCCACTCCTCAGTAAAATGAACGAAAGCCCACTTGGAGTTTGCCAAAAGGCACCTAAAGACTCTCAGACCATGAGAAACCAGATTCTCTGGTCTGATTCAGACTTGGCCTGAATGCCAAGCGTCACGTCTGGAGGAAACCTGGGACCATCCCCATGGTGGTAGCAGCATCATGCTGTGGGGATGTTTTTCAGCGGCAGGGACTGGGAGACTAGTCAGGATCGAGGCAAAGGTGAACGGAGCAAAGTACAGAGAGATCCTTGATGAAAACCTGCTCCAGAGCGCTCAGGACCTCAGACTGGGGCAAAGGTTCACCTTCCAACAGGACAATGACCCTAAGCACACAGACAAGACAACACAGGAGTGGCTTCGAGACAAGTCTGTGAATGTCCTTGAGTGGCCCAGCCAGAGCTCGGACTTGAACCCGATCTAGCATCTCTGAAGACACCTGAAAATAACTGTGCAGTGACACTCCCCATCCAACCTGACAGAGCTTGAGAGGATCTGCAGAGAAGAATGGGAGAAACTCCCCAAATACAGGTGCGCCAAGCTTGAAGCTTCGTACCCAATGAAACTCAAGGCTGTAATCGTTGCCAAAGGTGCTTCAACAAAGTACTGAGTAAAGGGGCTGAATACTTATGTAAATGTAATATAAGTTTTTCATTTTTTTTATAAATTTTGCAAACATTTCTAAAAACCCGTTTTTGCTTCGTCATTATGGGGTATTGTGTGTAGATTGATGAGGGGGGGGGTGGAAACGATTTAATACATTTTAGAATAGTCAAGGGGTCTGAATACTTTCTGAAGGCACTGTATACAGCTATATATCCAGGCTGTATCACATCCGGCCGTGATCGGGAGTCCCAGAGGGCGCGCACAATTGGCCCAGCGAGTCCGGGTTTGGCCGGTGTCGGCCATCATTGTAAATAATAATTTGTTCTTAACTGACTTGCCTAGTTAAATAAAGGTTACATTTAAAATATGTATACAGTGATATATATACATAAAACAGATTTGCACTAACAGTTAAATTAGTCTTCAGCATTGCAAAAACGAAACATTTCACTTCTCTGTTTTCCTTGTGCCATGTTGCCACCCCTCCACCCCAGTCCTTCACACGATTGGCTGAGCAGGTCCTGGCAGCCAATAAGAAGGACCTGGACCTCCTAAGGGCGTCGGTCACAGACGAGCTCAACCTCGCCGCCCTGGAGGAGGAGGAGGGCATCACAGACGGGGCCGCCGCCTCACAGAAGGGCTGCTGGTGTTAAGGGCTGGGCCTGGTCAAAAGTAGTGCACTATGTAGGGAATAGGGTGAAAAAAGTAGTGCCCTATGTAGGGAATAGGGTGAAAAAAGTAGTGCCCTATGTAGGGAATAGGGTGAAAAAAGTAGTGCCCTATGTAGGGAATAGGGTGAGAAAATGTAGTGCCCTATGTAGGGAATAGGGTGAAAAAAGTAGTGCCCTATGTAGGGAATAGGGTGAGAAAAAGTAGTGCCCTATGTAGGGAATAGGGTGAGAAAAGTAATGCCCAATGTAGGGAATAGGGTGTCACTTCTTATGTAAAGACTGGGTCTGGATGTGTCTCAAAACACACCCTATTCCCTATGCGAGATCTGGTTTAAAGTAGTGCACTTTGTAGGGAATAAGGTGGAGGGTGACACTTCTCTTCTTCATGTTAGAACCTGATTAACGTAGCCGATTGCCTTTCTACCATCATAGGTGGTGTACTGGCATTTGATAGGTTTTTTAAAATTGTATTTTTCATTGTAGTTGTTAGGTTTTGCCACAAGAGGGTGCTGCTGATACATGCTGCATTATATACAAAGCTTTCAGTATTTAGAGTACACCGCAGGGCTGTTGATAAAGTGGGCACGACCCATTTACACTGTTCCCTTTATAGTACACTGCTCGGCTAAACTCAGACCTACTGCACCATAGGGAATACACTGTTTGTGGTACAGACAATGTTCCATTTAGTTTCAGCCTCGTCATTTTGTTTCTCGAGGCAACTTTCAATGACAATGTACATAATGCTCCTAGTTTAATTTAACGTATTACCATTACAGGCCTGTATAAAGTGTTGACATTTTTTGATGGTCTTAAAATATCCCCTCTATGATTCTATCTACGATGACGTTTTTTTGTTTTCTTCTGTCATGTTATCCAGACTAGCAACGGACCAGCGAGAGATCTGCGTGCGTCCACACTTCGAGCCTCATATTTTTATTTTCTTGCAACTTCAATGAAGTTAATTATTCAACTGGTCATTTATTAAACACTTAATTTAGCATTTGACCAGAGTGGTCTGACGTTATTATTCTTAACCTGGCCTATTCTCTCTACGACTGACACAATGTTAATAGTGCTACCATCAACCAAAACTCATGTTTATGTGTGCAAGTGATAATATGGTATGTAGTATTGAATGAAATGCTGGACTATGATTTCTAGATACAGATGAAATGTATGTCTGTTTTGTTTGGTGATGGGGGGGGGGGCGGGGAGTACGTTTTGAATTGCATTTGGTGGATATATATAACGTGCAACATTGTACTTATTTCACGTGTTTATTGAATAAATGCTTGAAGATGAATGACTCAACGTGCTGCGGTAACTTTATGAAATAGAAAGGGTTCAATTGTAACGACGCAAGACGGAACAATAAAGTTTGAAATGAATTGAATTCCAGGCCACAGAAATCCACGCCTGCTGCTTTTCATTAAGGATGTTTTTATATCTGTCCCGGGTTCAGGGACTAATTTAAACCTGGGTGAAAATGAAAAGCTAGCAGGACTGCGGCCCCCCCGTTGTGTTGGAGAGGAGTCAGGAATAGAATGTGCGTCACAGTTGTAGTATTGATTTCTACCACTAGGTTGTAGAGTTGGATCACTCGTGTTTCACAGCACATGGTCTCTTTACATCCGTGTCACTGTCAAATACCTGAAATAATCTGAAAGTCAAAATAACTGTATGACTGTTGACTGTTTGTGTCACAAGTACACGTAGTTCTATGAGGACTTTTCCGAAAAAAAAAAAAAAAACGTTTTAAACTGTTGTCTTTTATCATGACACATCTGCTGATCGTGATGATACAAGCGATCTATCATTGCTCAACCCGAGGTGACAGTGAGGATGAATCTGCATAATGTTGAACATTATGCAGATTATGATTATGTGGATGTGTTGTGACATGTGGCATGTGGTTTACTGAAACGGCAGCTCTGGACATAGAACTGGAGCGAACAGAACGGACGTGGAACCTCTAACCATAACAATTTGACTAGTAGACTCATGGCTACACTCGCAATGGCTGCCTAGTATTGGGATGCAATCATTTCCATCTTAGATAGTTGGCTATGGTGAGAGGCAACAGTTTGTTTCTGCTAACTTGCTAGCAACCTGTTTTACTGTATGATTTAGCTTGATCAACAACTGCTGTGTCTTGGTCAAATTTAAAGAGGAGTTGAGTAAATAACTAAGCCACTAAAGTCTGGTTGCTTTACAACTGGTCACCATCTCCCTCGCACAGTTTTGCGCCAATCAGTTTCTCCACAGATGGATGAGCCCACCTGGATGATGCCGAGAGTGTCCAGCATATGTGTGAACTCCTTCAAGACGGTTGGAAAAGCATTCCTCATGGAGCTGGTTGAGAGAATGCCGAGAGTGTACAAAGCTGTCATCAAGGCAAAGGGTTTGACTTTGACGAATCTGAAATATAACATACATTTAGATTTTTTAAAACATTTTTTGGGGTTACTACATGTTTCAATATGTGTTGTTTAATAGTTTTGATGTCTATTATTACTATTATTCTACAACGCAGAAAAAAATTAAGAAAAACCCTTGAATGAGTAGGTGTGTCTAAACTTTTGACTGGTACTGTATATATTAAAGGGTTTTTCTTTATTTTTACTATTTTTCACATTTTCTATTTTCCACATTTATGTATGTATGTATGTATATATATATATATATATTATATACACACATTAAAATACAAAAACACAGTCATGGGAAGCACACAAACCTGTCTATATAAGGTCCCACAGTTGACAGTGCATGTCAGAGCCAAAACCAAGCCATGAGGTCGAAGGAATTGTCCGTAGAGCAATTTGGAACCACCAAGACTCTTCCTAGAGCTGGCCGCCCGGCCCAACTGAGCAATCGGGGGAGAAAGGCCTTGGTCAGGGAGGTGACCAACAGCCCGATGGTCACTCTGACTGAGCTCTAGAGTTCCTCTGTGGAGATGGGAGAACCTTCCAGAATGACAACCATCTCTGTAGCACTCCACCAATCAGGCCTTTATGGTAGAGTGGCCAGGCAGAAGCCACTCATTAAAAGGCATATGACAGCCCACTTGGAGTTTGCCAAAAGCCACATAAAGACTCTCAGACCATGAGAAACAAGATTTTCTGGTTTGATAAAACCAAGATTAAAATCTTTGGCCTGAATAACAAGCATCATGTCTGGAGGAAACCAGGCAGTGACAGCATCATGCTGTAGAGATGTTTTTTTAGAGGCAGGGACTGGGAGACTAGTCAGGATCGAGGCAAAGATGAACGGAACAAAGTACAGAGAGATCCTTGATGATCCTTGACCTGCTCCAGAGCGCTCAGGTCCTCAGACTGGGGAGATGGTTCACCTTCCAACAGGATAACGACGCTGAGCACACAGCCAAGACAACGCAGGAGTGGCTTCGAGACAAGTCTCTGAATGTCCTTGAGTGGCCCAGCCAGAGCCCGGACTTGAAATCAAATCAAATTTTATTTGTCACATACACATGGTTAGCAGATGTTAATGCGAGTGTAGCGAAATGCTTGTGCTTCTAGTTCCGACAATGCAGTAATAACCAACGAGTAATCTAGCTAACAATTCTACAACCTTATACACACAAGTGTAAAGGGATAAAGAATGTGTACATAAAGATATGTGAATGAGTGATGGTACAGAACGGCATAGGCAAGATGCAGTAGGTGGTATCGAGTACAGTATATACATATGAGATGAGTAATGTAGGGTATGTAAACAAAGTGGAAAAGTTTAAAGTGGCTAGTGATACATGTATTACATAAAGATGGCAAGATGCAGTAGATGATATAGAGTACAGTATACACATATGAGATGAGTAATGTAGGGTATGTAAACATTATATTAAGTGGCATTGTTTAAAGTGACTAGTGATATATATTTTTACATCAATTTCCATTATTAAAGTGAGCTGGAGTTGAGTCAGTGTGTTGGCAACAGCCACTCAATGTTAGTGGTGGCTGTTTAACAGCCTGATGGCCTTGAGATAGAAGCTGTTTTTCAGTCACTCGGCCCCTGCTTTGATGCACCTGTACTGACCTCGCCTTCTGGATGATAGCAGGGTGAACAGGCAGTGGCTCGGGTGGTTGTTGTCCTTGATGATCTTTTTGGCCTTCCTGTGACATCGGGTGGTGTAGGTGTCCTGGAGGGCAGGTAGTTTGCCCCCGGTGATGCGTTGTGCAGACCTCACTACCCACTGGAGAGCCTTACGGTTGTGGGCGGAGCAGTTGCCGTACCAGGCGGTGATACAGCCCGACAGGATGCTCTCGATTGTGCATCTGTAGAAGTTTGTGAGTGCTTTTGGTGACAAGCCGAATTTCTTTAGCCTCCTGAGGTTGAAGAGGCGCTGCTGCGCCTTCTTCACCATGCTGTCTGTGTGGGTGGACCATTTCAGTTTGTCTGTGATGTGCACGCCGAGGAACTTAAAACTTACTACCCTCTCCACTACTGTCCCGTCGGTGTGGATAGGGGGGTGCTCCCTCTGCTGTTTCCTGAAGTCCACAATCATCTCCTTTGTTTTGTTGATGATGAGTGTGAGGTTACTTTCCTGACACCACACACAGAAGTCCTTCACCTTCTCCCTGTAGGCCGTCTCGTCGTTGTTGGTAATCAAGCCTAACACTGTAGTATTGTTCGCAAACTTGATGATTGAGTTAGAGGCGTGCATAGCCACACAGTCGTGGGTGAACAGGGAGTACAGGAGAGGGCTCAGAACGCACCCTTGTGGGGCCCCAGTGTTGAGGATCAGCGGGGTGGAGATGTTGTTACCTACCCTCATCACCTGGGGGCGGCCCGTCAGGAAGTCCAGTACCCAGTAGCACAGGGTGGGGTCGAGACCGAGGGTCTCGAGCTTGATGACGAGTTTGAGGGTACTATGGTGTTAAATGCTGAGCTGTAGTCGATGAACAGCATTCTCACATAGGTATTCCTCTTGTCCAGATGGGTTAGGGCAGTGTGCAGTGTGGTTATGATTGCGTCGTCTGTGGACCTATTGGGGCGGTAAGCAAATTGGAGTGGGTTTAGGGTGTCAGGTAGGGTGGAGGTGATATGGTCCTTGACTAGCTCAGTTACCTTAGCTTTCTTGGGAACAGGAACAATGGTGGCCCTCTTGAAGAATGTGGAACAGCAGACTGGGATAAGGATTGATTGAATATGTCCGTAAACACACCAGCCAGCTGGTCTGCGCATGCTGTGAGGACGCGGCTGGGGATGCCGTCTGGGCCTGCAGCCTTGCGAGGGTTAACACGTTTAAATGTTTTACTCATGTCGGCTGCAGTGAAGGATAGTCCGCAGGTTTTGGTAGTGGGCCGTGTCAGTGGCACTGTATTGGTCTCAAAGCGAGCAAAGAAGTTATTTAGTCTGTCTGGGAGCAAGACATCCTGGTCCTCGACGGGGTTGGTTTTCTTTTTGTAATCCGTGATTGACTGTAAACGCTGCTACATACCTCTTGTGTCTGAGCCGTTGAATTGCAACTCTACTTTGTCTCTATACTGACGCTTAGCTTGTTTGATTGCCTTGCGGAGGTAATAGCTACACTGTTTGTATTTGGTCATGGTTCCGGTCACCTTGCCCTGGTTAAAAGCAGTGGTTCGCTCTTTCAGTTTCGAGTGAATGCTTCCATCAATCCACGGTTTCTGGTTTGGGAATGTTTTAATAAACACTGTGGGTACGACATCGCCGATGCACTTGCTAATGAATTAGCTCACCAAATCAGCGTATTCATCAATGTTGTTGTTGGACGCAATGCGGAACATATCCCAATCCACTTGATCGAAGCAATCTTGAAGCGTGGAATCAGATTGGTCAGACCAACGTTGAACAGACCTGAGCGCGGGAGCTTCTTGTTTTAGTTTCTGTCTGTAGGCTGGAAGCAACAAAAAGGAGTCGTGGTCAGCTTTTCTGAAAGGAGGGCGGGGGAGGGCCTTATATGCGTCGTGGAAGTTAGAATAGCAATGATCCAGGGTTTTACCAGCCCTGGTTGCGCAATCGATATGCTGATAGAATTTAGGGAGTCTTGTTTTCAGATTAGCCCAGCTACAATGAATGCAGCCTCAGGATATGTGGTTTCCAGTTTTCAAAGAGTCAAATAAAGTTCGTTCAGGGCCATCGATGTGTCTGCTTGGGGGGGGAATGTGTATGGCTGTGATTATAATCGAAGAGAATTAGAAGGTAAGAGGTGGATTGGGACTAGGGTATGACTCTGTAGAAGGGGAGAAGTGGATTGTGGGTATGACTCTGTAGAAGGTGAGAGGTGGATTGTGGGTATGACTCAGTAGAAGGTGAGAGGTGGATTGTGACTAGGGTATGACTCAGGAGAAGGTGAGAGATGGATTGTGACTAGGGTATGACTCAGGAGAAGGTGAGAGGTGGATTGTTGGTATGACTCTGTAGAAGGGGAGAGGTGGATTGTGGGTATGACTGTAGAAGGTAAGAGGTGGATTGTGGGTATGACTCTATACAAGGTGAGAGGTGGATTGTGGGTATGACTGTAGAAGGTGAGAGGGTGATTGTGACTAGTGTATGACTGACTCTCTAGAAGGTGAGAGGTTGATTGTGGGTATGACTGTAGAAGGTGAGAGGGTGATTGTGACTAGTGTATGACTCTCTAGAAGGTGAGAGGTTGATTGTGGGTATGACTCTGTAGAAGGTGAGAAGTGGATTGTGGGTATGACTCTGTAGAAGGTGAGAGATGGATTGTGAGTATGACTACAGAAGGTGAGAGGTGGATTGTGGGTATGACTCTGTAGAATGGGAGAAGTGGATTGTGGGTACGACTCTGTAGAAGGTGAGAGATGGATTGTGGGTTTGACTCTCTAGAAGGTGAGAGGTGGATTGTGGGTATGACTCTCTAGAAGGTGAGAGGTGGATTGTGGGTATGACTCTGTAGATGGTGAGAGATGGGTTGTGGGTATGACTCTATAGAAGGTGAGAGGTGGTTTGCGGGTATGACTCTATACAAGGTGAGAGGTGGATTGTGGGTATGAATCTGTAGAAGGTTGAGAGGTAGAGACCCCCAAGGGGGGTTTTTCAATGTTGTTTCTGTAATGTACGTTTTAATATAGGAAACCTCGCTGGTGTAGATGGATGTCACTCCTACATGTACAGTGCCTTGCGAAAGTATTCGGCCCCCTTGAACTTTGCGACCTTTTGCCACATTTCAGGCTTCAAACATAAAGATATAAAACTGTATTTTTTTGTGAAGAATCAACAACAAGTGGGACACAATCATGAAGTGGAACGACATTTATTGGATATTTCAAACTTTTTTAACAAATCAAAAACTGAAAAATTGGGCGTGCAAAATTATTCAGCCCCTTTACTTTCAGTGCAGCAAACTCTCTCCAGAAGTTCAGTGAGGATCTCTGAATGATCCAATGTTGACCTAAATGACTAATGATGATAAATACAATCCACCTGTGTGTAATCAAGTCTCCGTATAAATGCACCTGCACTGTGATAGTCTCAGAGGTCCGTCAAAAGCGCAGAGAGCATCATGAAGAACAAGGAACACACCAGGCAGGTCCGAGATACTGTTGTGAAGAAGTTTAAAGCCGGATTTGGATACAAAAAGATTTCCCAAGCTTTAAACATCCCAAGGAGCACTGTGCAAGCGATAATATTGAAATGGAAGGAGTATCAGACCACTGCAAATCTACCAAGGCCTGGCCGTCCCTCTAAACTTTCAGCTCATACAAGGAGAAGACTGATCAGAGATGCAGCCGAGAGGCCCATGATCACTCGGGATGAACTGCAGAGATCTACAGCTGAGGTGGGAGACTCTGTCCATAGGACATCAATCAGTTGTATATTGCACAAATCTGGCCTTTATGGAAGAGTGGCAAGAAGAAAGCCATTTCTTAAAGATATCCATAAAAAGTGTCGTTTAAAGTTTGCCACAAGCCACCTGGGAGACACACCAAACATGTGGAAGAAGGTGCTCTGGTCAGATGAAACCAAAATTTAACTTTTTGGCAACAATGCAAAACGTTATGTTTGGCGTAAAAGCAACACAGCTGAACACACCATCCCCACTGTCAAACATGGTGGTGGCAGCATCATGGTTTGGGCCTGCTTTTCTTCAGCAGGGACAGGGAAGATGGTTCAAATTGATGGGAAGATGGATGGAGCCAAATACAGGACCATTCTGGAAGAAAACCTGATGGAGTCTGCAAAAGACCTGAGACTGGGACGGAGATTTGTCTTCCAACAAGACAATGATCCAAAACATAAAGCAAAATCTACAATGGAATGGTTCAAAAATAAACATATCCAGGTGTTAGAATGGCCAAGTCAAAGTCCAGACCTGAATCCAATCGAGAATCTGTGGAAAGAACTGAAAACTGCTGTTCACAAATGCTCTCCATCCAACCTCACTGAGCTCGAGCTGTTTTGCAAGGAGGAATGGGAAAAAATTTCAGTCTCTCGATGTGCAAAACTGATAGAGACATACCCCAAGTGACTTACAGCTGTAATCGCAGCAAAAGGTGGCGCTACAAAGTATTAACTTAAGGGGGCTGAATAATTTTGCACGCCCAATTTTTCAGTTTTTGATTTGTTAAAAAAGTTTGAAATATCCAATAAATGTCGTTCCACTTCATGATTGTGTCCCACTTGTTGTTGATTCTTCACAAAAAAATACAGTTTTATATCTTTATGTTTGAAGCCTGAAATGTGGCAAAAGGTCGCAAAGTTCAAGGGGGCCGAATACTTTCGCAAGGCGCTGTATGTGCTCATCGATGTTGACCTCCAGTGGGTTCATCCCCACCTGGAATTCCTAGTGTAACAGTATAAATTTAGACCGTCCCCTCGCCCATACCCGGGCGCGAACCAGGGACCCTCTGCACACGTCAACAACAGTCACCCACGAAGCATCGTTACCCATCGCTCCACAAAAGCCGCGGCCCTTGCAGAGCAAGGGGAACTACTACTTCAAGGTCTCAGAGCAAGTGACGTCACCGATTGAAACGCTATTTAGCGCGCACCGCTAACTAAGCTAGCAGTTTCACATCAGTTACACTAGGACACACACAAACAAATGCATGCCAATGTAGCTCTCCAGAACCAGGGTAAGAGAATGGAGTTGACCAGGGCTGATCTTGAATCAGATCCCCTCTGTCCTTATAATATTGTTCATTATGATCTTACATTTTGCAAAATCTTAGTCTGAAATGTTCTCTTGGGTCAAAGTGAATTGTTATCTTGGGACCTACATACTTCTATCAGCTGGTATAGATAAAAAAAATCATGGCGATGAGCTTCCAAATGTGCTCAGTGAAGTTGATTTCCCTCCAGTGGCCACCACCACTCTCCAGCCTGGTAATGGACATCCTAGGTTGTCAGGGAGACAGAAAGATGTACTGGCAGACTAGGCAACATAATCAAATGCAAATGTTGGAGCTAGTGGTGTAATTACCTTGACATGTGTTTCAGATAGACAGAGTCCACAGAGTGTTCTTTATTCGAAATGGAAAAGTTAAATAAATAGAACGGAATCAAGCTAATTTATACAGTAAAACCAGTTGCTAGCCAGTTAGCCTTTCACTATAGACAGCGATCTAAGATTGCTAGCTAGCTACATATTAGCCATCATATTGCTAGCCTTTTGTTTCAGCAGCTTGCTTGCCAGCTATATTTATTTTATTTATTTTTATTTCACCTTTATTTAACCAGGTAGGCAAGTTGAGAACAAGTTATATGCTATAGCTATATGGAGCCCACCACCCGGTTGCAACATTTGGGAGGCGCACAGCGATGTGGTACAGAGGTCAATTTGGCCTACGTGTCACAGAGTTTCTGATCTAGCATAAATTGTCTCTTAGACGTAGCAACAGTAACTATGGGGTTGAGTCGTGGGAGAGAAGCAGCGAATCAGCATCCAAAAACACCAGATTCATAGGCAGTCAGACAACAGTCTTTCTACTCATTCTATGGCTCTGGATCTATATCTGGTCATACCATGGCATTGTTGAATAATCCTTTCTGATTGGCTTAAACGACATTCTAGAGTGTGCATTATTTCCCTATAACGCACGGTATATTTGCGCGGTAGAATTCAATGGCTATTGTTCATTTTTACATGTTTTGTTTGAGCTGCTTTTGAAAGCAAAAGTCGAATTGAAAACAGTATTGGTATTGTTGAATTCGATTTTAATAATAGCAAGCTAGGATGATGGTTTGGTTTGATAAACTAGCAAGTGTGTTTGCTTGGTTACAACAGCAACTACTGTAGCTATCTCGTATACTTGCTATCAATTTCCACCGGCAAATGTGTTAAATTATAGCCATGGTATAACAGGAATAATCAACACGGGGGTCTATGCGTTCTCTTGAAAATAATGCCACTCTTGTGGAAGGCACAGGAGGCTGCTGGGTTGAGGACGGCTCACAATAACATCCGGAACTGAACCAATGGAATGGAGTCAAACACCTAGAAACCACGTGTCTGATACCATTCCATCCATTCCGCTCCGGCCATTACCACGAGCCCGTCCTCCCCAATTAAGGTGCCACCAGCCTCCTGTGGTGGAAGGTCG